>NC_041391.1:469607997-469625299 GCF_002162155.2 Triticum dicoccoides | reverse complement strand
GGTTTGTGTCCATGAATGGCGTATAGATAGGGAGACAATGTTGATGTTGTTCGAAATTGGCCTATGTACAGAGACGCAAGGGAAGCGAATCATCGTGTGTGTGATAGGGACTTCATGAGAGATCTAGAATAGATGGTGTAGAGAACAATGTGTGAGATCGAGAACGATGATACATTAGGGAGCTATGGAAAGAGTCACGACATATATGTATACATGGAAGTAGTTGGGGCGAGTCCGCATGTGGGAGAGATAGAAAGAGGAGAGTGGTGCACAAGGAGACAAAGTGTGCTTGTTTGCAGTTGGGATGGTGTGTGAGGTGAGTGCGCGAGAACCACATAACTAGGGAGATAGATGTTTGGGGGCGACGTTTTGTGTGTATGGGAAATATACACTCCACATCATGTGTGTGCTTGGGAAAGAGAGATTCCAGGAGAACTAGAGAGTGGGGGAAGAGATGTTTGCATGCCCGAGAGACAAAGTGATAGAGACCTATATTGGGGTCCGGACTTTAGAAGAGAGAGGGGTGTTAACATGCTCGTGTGTTGGTGTTTGGGGGAGAGAACGACTTCTATATGTGTGTGGGGGAGACGAGGGGGGGGGGGGTTGGCTTCAGATAAAGAGTGAGGTGTCTGTACTTGAGGGACTTTAGCGTAATTGAGATATACATGGTCAATAGTGTGTGCACTCATGGTTGATCAATTTATTTCACAGTTTGGACTATGAGATAACGATACTTTTTAGCATGCGTGATATACCTTGATGTACTAGAATTACAAACCTAAGATTGGAATTTTGGAATTCGACTCCATCATTAGCTTTTGTAATTCATTTAAACGGAGGTACATTTTTTAGCCGGGATTTCGTGATTTCAAATTCATATATCAAACCTAGAGATATACACATATGGGCAAGTTCAAACTTTACAATCATCCAGTTTATTCATACACAGACACATTTTTGCTTTTGTCATCATATTTAGGATAAACACATTTGGAATTTCATTTGAATTGGGACGTATGGTGGTATTTGCTTGTAATAGCTCAATGATCCATATTTGAATTGAATGGACAATCTAAGTTTTGAGTTGGAGACATTGATTTTCAAAACTTGCACTTTTTTTTGCGTGCAAAACAAACAAATTCTCGGCCATGATATCATAGTCGGCCGTACAAGAGCAGAATAGGCGCCAAAAAGCTTTCAAACTTCCCGCTCACATCAAAATATCTCGCGCCCGAAAGTTTAGTTGTGCGATATTCCTGTTTTACCCCTGCCACATGAACGAAAAAGGGCTACTTTGGTAACTCCATTGTTTTCCCCTCTTTGCCCCCAACACATTCTTCCCTAGAGCCCCTCCCCTTCCCCTCCCCGACCCCCCCAACCACGGCAAGCCGCCGAATCTAGTCCACCGCCGCAGCGGTGGACCTCACACCCCACCGGATCTACCTTCCACAACTTGGAACCCCCAACTGCCAACTCACCACTTCACCGGGGCTGCTTCAGCGACTGGCTTGTCCACCGCTCCAGATCTCCTTGACCACCATCATGGTGCATCGCACTGGATCTACTTAACCAGCGCCCTCGTCCACCACAGTGTAGGCCCTTCATTGAGTCCCTCGTCCGCCCCTTCGCTGGCCCTTCATACAAGCCCTTGTCCGCGCAACAGATCCGCCTCACCAAAAGCACTATACAACGCGCCCGCTGAAGCCTTCGTCCACTACACTGGACCCGCTCCACGGACGCCATATTCAACTCCACCGGCCCTGCTTTACCGATGCCGCAGTCTCATCAGGTTATTTCGATTTGTACTCCTTTGGTTTTTCTCTTTATCGTGCAACTGTTCACTTACCACATATGAGCTTTCTTGTATGTCAACAGATGCCGCAACCGTAGCACCGGAGCCCCTTCAGCGACGGTGACAGCCGGCCCAAACTCAACCGCAACACGAGCACCATCGACGATCCTTAGCTATCAAGTATGACAATGATACCCATACGCCGCCGAGAATCAGGTACTATTATCCAACGGCCGGCGCCTACGTTCACTTTCCTAGCATAAGCATTGCACCTTTGATTTTCTTCAGGGCATCATTCAGTTTTTCATGAGACACGTTATTCTGCTTGCATCTGTAGGGCCATACTTATGGCAGTGAACATGTTACATGTGCTAAATTACATACCTGATACCAGTGCACATATAGTTAATATGCTTTAGTTTTGTCCTAAGTATTACTGTACTTCCTAGATATCATTGCCTACTATTTTACTTCTTGAATGCTATATTTATGATAATGGTGTTGTTCTGATGCCACCTGTTGGTTCCATCAGACTGCTTAATGTTCTCTATGCTTAATTACACATCAGCAAACTAGCATGTGGTTCCGCTCCTTTTTGCTTGTTTTACCCTACATTTTCTGATGCTAGCTATTACACCACTGCTCCGAGCCTCTATTCATTACTTGTTTGTGTGTTCTTGATATTCCTGAGTTGCATGACTAATTTGATGCTTCTATTAATTATGGAGCTGCCAACCCCATCAAGCAAAATATTTGTTCTTTTGGGGCTGGCACCTGGAACAAGCATAAAAATAGAGGGAAGCAGATATATTGTCGTGTATACACACACCCTTCTTTAATTAGTTTAGATGAACCATTGATGATCAATTCGGACCAGTGCATGCTACTAAAGTTAATCTTACCTAAATAGAGGGTGCAGAATAAACTACAACAACTAGATTTGCAACCACGGGATGCTGATGATATCTTCAAAGAACATTGCAACAATAGCGAGGCTTCACAGCAACATATGGTAAGCCAGTGTGTTTTAGTACATGTGAAATGTAATGCGAGTGGGCTACTTTCTTGGATTGTGCCCTCAACCTATAATCCTACCGAATTACAAATAGTTCAGTTGTCTGCTTTGTTGTATTGCTTGATTCGAGGGCTTGTTTGTTGTTACGCTATACCTGAGTTGGCCAATATGTCAGAAGTGCCTGCTGTACCATCATAAAGAAATGCATGCCTAGTTCATTTGAGTCCTTAACTTTTCCTCTCAACTTCATCACAAGACTGTCTTTGTAGTTTATATGAGGCCACACTGTTAAGTGCTTTCTTAGATTATTTCAACTGCTTAGATGCCTTGGCAACTTAAATATAGTGGTGGTACACTCCCTTTCAACTAGGGATGTCAACTGGGTCCCATTTAATCCCGATTAAAGTCCACTAGTGGTATGATAGTTCAAAAGAGTTTTTGTTTTTTGAGGAAAATGAACTAGGGAGCTAGCAAAAACTAACTAGATGGGACTGGTGGATGTCGTTTATTTGCCACTTACATCCCTAGTTTCATCTTACCATTTTAATTTCTTTTCGGCTGATGCTGCTTCGAACCATTTAAATATAGCTTGCCATGCTCGGCAATAATTCGTATGTTGTTTACCATGTAAGCTTACTGCCTGGATCATATGATAACTATCTCTTACTTATGTCCAGCGGAAACCTTTCAGGATGCCGTTCACACTAGGACACAATGTACAACCCCAGAATCTATTTGTGGAAGAGGTGCACCATCCATGTTACCAGATGATAGCAGTTCAGAGGCAACACCACAGGATAGCTGTCTGAGCATAGATATTATAGTGCTTGAGGCTCTACTAGAGGCAGAAAGAGATGGTGTGGCTGTCATGAATGAGGTAGAGGCTGGAAATTATGGAATTAGCGGCACACATTATGCAAGCAACCCAAGAATTGGAGGAAGTAAGAATGTTGCATTTGAATATAGAGGAGGTCCTGTTGTTTCTGCTATCTGAAGCCCGGGGTAATCCCGGTTCTTCTTTAGATACCAGTTCAAATTGTCATTAGATCATTGTACTTGCATGTTGTGTCATGTCTCCGAATGGATTATGTTGCAAGACCCCCTATGTTGTCCATGTGTTGTAATGATCCGAATTTTTTAGGCGAGGTAATCCTCAGTACTTGTATGATTGACATAAGGTGAACTGTTTTTCGTGTGAGCATATTGTATTGGATGAAATAACTGTTTGACTCAGAGTGTATCCAACCTACTGAATTCCAAGATCACGACATGTCTAAATCATAATCATATATAAAGGTGGAATAAATCTTTGTTGTGGTTTTGAAGAAATAAATAACAAAACGTAGAATTATCTGTGGATATTCCTAATCGAATACAAGTTGGATTTGAATTTAGTTTGCCAGGGACCAGGGCAAATGTCAATGCTAATTCTCCCATGTTTTGAACGAAGCGGCTAAACACCCACTATAATTTGTGGGTTGCCCGAAGCAAGTGTTTGCAAGATGCAAATTACTGTCTAGCCCTGACACTTGACATCCTTATCGACCGGATTTACACTGTGGTCGATAGGGGTAGACTAGTAACTTCAATCAGACGTGACACGACGGCCTATGAGCCCATTCACACATGGTGGGCGCCAAACGTGGGCGGCAAAACACATTTGATTCAAGCTCGTCCGAAAGACATGTGTCTCTTCCTCCATTTCCCCGTTCGTACATGGTGGGTGGCAAAACAAACTCTCCTTGTCCGAAATCGATGTAGGCTAATATTTTAAATAGGGGCAGATGTGTAACTCCCCTCAGACATGACACAACCGCCCTACTTGTCAGCCCCGTTCATACACCGTGGGCGCCAACCGTGGGCGGCAAAACACCCTTTCCTTGCCCGAAATAGTTACCAGCAAATATTTGGGAGATGCGAGATTACCGTCCTATCCCCAACCGAGGCGATGTCCGAAATTTTAAACGGGGGATAAGTTCATAACTTTCCCACATTTCATAGAAGCACGTCCCAAAGTTTGAGATCCCCCCTCCCCTCCATCGCCCCATTCATACATCGTCGGCACCACGACAACCTCCCCACTGCGGCCAGCCTCCTCCGCCCGCCACCCCATCCTCCACCTTGCCGGAGCCGCTACCCCTACCCCGTCGTCCAGTGCAAGAGATCGACGTCTCTCATCCACGGCGCTGGACCAGGATCCTTTCATCGCGTCCTCTCGCTTCATCGGTGCCGTCGTCCACCTTGCCGTTGCCACTCCTACGACCGCCTCGTCCACGATAACAGGATTTATCCCCCAACCCGGCCGTTTGCCGTCTAAAGTCTTCTTCCCCGCCGCCGACAGCCATCGCACCCGCAGCAACCTCAACGTAGCAGAGGCCTACATGGCGTCGCAAGAGAGGTGGTACTCATCCATATGTGCTTAAGTTATTGATCTCACCGGGAAAATAGATCGTAATTTGTTTACTGTACTTTTCTTGTCCGTACCAAATCGTAGTGGCTAGTTGAAAGCAAACATTGGTTGCGAAGTAGCTTTGTCCGGTTTGCACCTTCAGATCCGCCATGGCACGAGCACTATACTCTTAAAGCTTATGGTTTCCCCCCTTTATAATCACTACCATCATCGTAGGTGCTTCGTGTCGTGCTAGCACTGCTCCTCAAGACCTCAACCCAAAGCTTACGTGTTGAAATACGAATCTGATATGATGCTCATATCACTAAAACAGAGAACGTTTAATTGGGTCACATAATGTTCCTATATTCATTTTGAAAAGCATGTGCGTCACCCACTGGTCCAGCTAGTTCCACTTTCCTGATTTTTCTCTTGATGCTTAGGGTTTTCCCCTTTTATCTACTCTACTATGATCTGCGTAGGTGCTTTCTGTCGTACTAGCATTACTCCACCCTTCAAGCTAAACAACACAACACTCAGAACTTGAAAGCTTAGTTGTTCAAATATGATTGTGATATGATACTGATATTAGTTAACAGACACATTTAATTGGTTAGCTAAAGGTCCCACTTGAGTTTCCAAATGTATGTCGCGACATATAGAGAGACAGCAGAATTGCATTTCTTTGTCACTTGTTGACTGTACTTTCTTGTCCATACCAAATCTTAGTTGTTATTTCAAAGCAAACATCGGTTGCTAACTACCCTTTGCGTGGTTTGCAGCTTCAGATCTGCCATCCCACTGCCACGGTCAACACTGTACTCATCATGCTTATGGTTTCCCCACTTTATGATGACCACGGTCAGCCTACGTGGTTCGTGTCATAATAGCACTTCTCCACTCATCGAGCTAAACAAGCTTAGTTGTACAAATTCATATATGATATTATGTTGATATTAGTAAAACTGAGAGATGTTTAATTGGTCAGCTAAATGTTCCTACTTTAGTTTTGAAATGCATGTGAGCCACATATGGAGAGACCGGAAAGAATAGTATTTCTCTGTGCGCTCTGGTTCATCATGGGTGGCCAACCGACATTGTATTGAAAGACTTGTAATATCTTCAGTCTGCTTGCTCTTCTGCTCTTCTTTAAGATGATCCTCTTCTCTTGCGGTCGACTGGTCAGGTCGAGTTGTTCTCCCTTAGTATATTTTGAATCTGTCAGGTCAGGTCGACTTGTTCTTCTTTACTATTTGTTGAAGCTGTCATCTGTAAAGTGTCATCACTTCTGGAGCTCTCATATTTTGAGTAGTAGGCCACATTATATTAATGCACACACCAAATTACAGCATGCGTGGCATCTCTCAAAAGAATTGCAGAGATAGCACAAAGGGGTTTACAGGGAGGTAGTATTGGATTCGAATCACTTCTGCATTACAAAGATAATCTCACTTGTTTTTATGTTTTCATGCATGTCAGATATTGAACATTATCAAAATGAATATGAGAATGGGCGCATGAGAGGAATATTGCAGAACAATCCACTGGCTAACAAACTTGGCATGGTGGAGGATGGCCTATATTATTCACCCATCAAGGTGCTTGCTCTAACTTGGCAATGTTGTATTGGTCGCACATATTTTGCATCTGACCTCTTGCATTACTTATACTTTGTTACACCATATGCTTAATTTAAGCATCATATATGAGTATATGCCATACCTATAAATTTTCTGTACCTATTCCATGTGTCGTCACACTATGTTTTTCCAGTCAAATGTTGTTCTTTCGTAATAAATGTCCAAAAGGAAGAGGGTGAGTGCAGATTCTCAAGGAGTACAAACTAGGTATTTGGAAAAGGTAGTGATACATGTTAAATCAGATAGATCAGCAGCCACAGAAAACACAGGCCCAAATGTACCACACTTTACCCCTACTCCAATGGCCAAACCCCTATTAGAACTGCTGAGAGCCCAGCGTCAGGTACTGCCTATGATATCAATTCAAAATTTGAACTCCTAAATTTCTGCATCTGCCTTACCTTATCTCTTGTATGAAAACTAATTTCAGATGAATCTCCTTGCTCAAAGGATCATACGATCTCACAACAATACTGGGCTCTGCATTGCTCTTGTCAGTACCTCTCTCCCTTTTGCCTTGTAACTTTGTACTTAATTAATTGCTAGTTGATTATGTATCATCAGTCTGCACCTGAGCTTCATTATCCTCTGTTTCTTCCAATATTATTTGATCTATATTTACTCTTTGCAAAATGTAGAATAATGGCAATGCTAATAAAGAATTTTCTTTGGGGAATTTGTTGAATTATCCTTCCATCAACATGGAGAAGGGCTTTGTCCAGCCCGTGTTAACATGTAATGTAAGTTCATCCTTCTCAAGCCTTCAAACTTTGTTCTAGTATAGATTTGGATAGGCATCATTTCCTCCACTGTTGTTTGCTTTGCTATTTACATCCGATTGGAGGTTTGCAACAACTACCAGTTTCAAATTGTAGTTGTAAAAGCATGTTCCTTATGCAGAACAGATCCATTTATTTGCTTATATAATTGTCAAACCTGTTACGTGTCTCCTTGTTTCTCTTTCAGAGTCGTATCTCTTATGCCAGGCAGAACTTTAGGGAAGATAGTGAGCCAAACCATCTTGAGGACAGCGAGATGACCCCAAGGTCCTATCTTGATGAAGACAATGAGTTGAAGCTACTCACCAGCAGGTGTGAGACAACCTCTATGCAGTCGCTGCCTCAATCAATTTGACTTCTTTAGTCTCAACTTAAAGTGGAAAGGCTTGCTTCAACTCAGCTCCGACTTGAAGTCAAAGATGTAATGAAGATGTCAGAGGACTGCCTTGCGCACCATCATGCCATACAGCTATGAGTGATGCATCTATCGTTGACACAACTGAGGTCTAATCAGCTTGTTCGGCTGTTTGGGGGGCCTAACCTAGCCAGGCCTAGTGCCTTCTGAAGTGCTCTCAGTTTTGTATATTCTTTTGTCGACGTGTTTATTTGCGCTGGTGGCGAAGTTTGATGCCTAGTGGATGTAATATGTGTAATAGCCGTGATAGCCTAGCGTAAGTTTGCTGCTTAATTATTTCCTTGTTGTCTTGTTTATTTGTTTGCTTGTAGTCAGTGTAGTTCTTTTTCCGCGGTTTGCTAGTGGCCGCAATAACCTAGTTTTTAAAACTAGGCCACAATAACCATGGGCTACATATTTACTGTAGCGATACTGGGCCTCCTACGGGTCGTAGAAACAATGGGCCTTCTACGGGCCGTATCATCAATGGGCCTTATACGAGCCGCATGATCGATTGGCCAAACATGGGCCAATAACAGACCGCATTATGGTCGTAAATGGGCTAGAGTTGGAATCGTCCGTTCATGGGTCGGCGATAATGGGCCGTCGTTAATAGGACGTATTTGATGACGCTATGAAAATGGCCCAACGTATTAACGGGCCACAAATGGCCCGACTGTAACCACGGGCTGAATTTGGACCACAAGCAGAAAATGGCAGTAACGGGCCGTAAGTAACCAAATGCTGGAAATGAGCCCAAGAATAAATGGGCCCCGAGAAGGCCGAAAGATAACATGGGCTGCAAACGGCCCAATGGATTAACGACCGTTAATGGGTATAAAGTGATATGTTGTTCACTACGGGCCAGTTTCACCACGGGCCGTTAATGGGCCAAGAGTTACAAAGGGCCTCATATGGGCCTAAATACATCATGGGCCCTCCATGGGCTGGAACTTAAATTGGGCTGGAATCATATTGGACGGCCCAGATGACGCTACTGGGTCGTAACGGGCCCTAGGTTAGCGGGTTGTAAATGGGCTTTATGCGAACAGGCCGTTAACAGGCTTTCTTTGGGCCTGCTCGCCACCTTTTGACCAAGTCAAACGGGCCGGCCTTTTCACAGGAATGGGCCTCTATTGGGCCGTGCCATGTGTCAATGTATCATAGGCGCCTTCTGTCCAATGAGTGGATGACATCTGTCCCAACGGTGAGCCGACACGTGTTTCCTCCAGCCAATGCTGATTTTACACGTGGAAAATCCCCATTAGTCGGGGTTGTTAGCGGGTTATCGGATCCAAAACCGGACCCGATAGCTTAACCGTGTTCCAACAATGGATGCCACGTGTCGGTCACCCTTGATGAAAGCACTTCTGTGACGCGTGATTTATCTTTATGGAAGTGGACACTTCCGTGATGATAATTTTGTAATGTCATGGAACACTTCAATGACAGCACATGTATGACTATCTTGATTCTGTCATAAAATCGTCATGGATGTACATGCATGACAAAAAACACGACCTACTATGACAAACACGTATCATCACGGAAGTGTATTTTTTTGTAGTGACGTCCCTAGCATATCGAACATGCAACAATCCACCTTCATTTCATTTGCCCGAAATCATCAAACGCCGGGAATACTTTCCCGGATGCTTCCCCCCCTCACCGGCATCACCTGTCCCTTCGTTAGATCACCCTTGGCGCCGCGTATTGCCTTGGTATATTTTGTGATGCTTTGTTTGCTCCGTATTTACTGTTTCTTTCCCCCTCTTCTTCTTTGGTAGACCCTGAGACCGGCGTTGATGCCACTGAGTACGTCTACGTCACCGACGACCCTTCTTCGTGTGCAACCGAGCTTCTAGGCAAGCAAACCCCCTTTGATCAACCAGATATGGCTCACTCTCTTCTCCCTTATTCTTGCATTAGGTTTGCTACTGTTGTTTATTCGATAGCTCCTATTTTGTTGCATAGTATGTCATTGTTGCTACAGTTGTTGATACCTTTACCTGCTATCCTAATGATTAGTATAGGATGCTAGTACTTCATCAGTGGCCCGACATTCTTGTCCGTTTGCCATGCTATACTACTGGGCCGTGATCACTTTGGAAGGCGATCATGGATATATACTATATACTACTATACTGCTACGTCACATGTGATACTGTTCGGATGTGGGGCTGAAGGGACAGGTGGTTCCACCTAGGTAGTGGTGGGCCTGTGTTCCCGACGGCCCCCGAGTGTTACTTTGTGGTGGAGTGACAGGGTAGATTGTGACCACCTAGGAGACAGGTGGGCCTCGTCCTGGTCGGCGTCCGCGGATACTTCAAATAACATGCTTAACGAGATCTGGATATCTGATCTGAGTCTGGCTACGAGCCTATACGCACTAACAAACTACGCTGGAACAGTTATGGGCACTCGACGTCGTGGTATCGGGCGAAGCCTTCTTGACATCAGCGACTGAGCGGCGCGCGCCGGGTTGGACCGCGTAACACAACTTCCTTTGTAATGGAGGTTGCTAGGTCTGCTCACCAGCCACCCTCGCAACGTGCAGGTGTGCAATGGGCGATGGGCCCAGACCCCTACGCGCTTAGGATTTAGACCAATGTGCCGACCTCTCTGTTGAGCCTAGGTAGGGCTGTGACGTGTTGATCTTTCGAGGCCGGGCATGACCCAGGAAAGTGTGTCTGGCCAGAGGGATCGAGTGTGTTGGGTTATGTGGTGCACCCCTGCAGAGAAGTTTATCTATTCAAATAGTTGTGTCCCTCGGTAAAAGGATGACCCATAGTTGTATTCCGACCTTATGACAACTAGAACTAGATACTTAATAAAACACACCCTTTAAAGTGCCATATACAACCCGGTGATCGCTCTCTCACAGGGTGACGAGGAGAGGACCGCCGGGTAGGATTATGCTATGGATGATACTTGGTGACCTTGCCAGCTACTATCTTCTACATACTTCAAGATGGAGGCTACTAGAAGCGTAGTCTTCGATAGGACTAGCTACCCCCCTCTTATTCTGGCATTCTGCAGTTCAGTCCACAGATATTACCTCTTTATACAAACACCAATGCATATGTAGTGTAGATCCTTGCTTGCGAGTACTTTGGATGAGTACTCACGGTTGTGTTGCTCCCTCTTTTCCCCCTTCCATTTTCTTCTCGGATGTCGCAACCAGATGTTGGATCCCGGGAGCCAGACGCCACCTTCGATGACTCCTAATACACCGAGGGTGCCGACTACTACGTGCAGCCCGCCGATGACCAGGAGTAGTTTAGGAGGATCCCAGGTCGGAGGCTTGCGCCTCTATCAATCTGTTTCCCAGTTTGTGCTAGCCATCTTATGGCACCTTGTTTAACTTATGTCTGTACTCAGATATTGTTACTTCCGCTGACTTGTTTATGTTCGAGCACTTGTATTCAAGCCCTCGAGGACCCTGGCTTGTAATATGATGCTTGTATGACTTTATTTGTGTTTAGAGTTGTGTTGTGATATCTCCTCGTGAGTCCCTGATCTTGATCGCACACGTTTGCATGTATGATTAGTGTACTGTCAAATCGGGGGTGTCACAAGTTGGTAGCAGAGCCGACTGCCTGTAGGAATCCCCCGTTCCAACTCCTTGGCCAAAGTCGAGTCTAGTCATTGAATTTTTTTTACTAACATAGCTATGTGGCTTACGGGCCCACGTCGCCATTGGATGGTATTAGGATCGTTTATTCCTCGTCTATACTTAGGGACTCTGTTTTCTCTTCTATTCGGGTTAAATAATTTTCTAAAATCTACCTTTAGGTTCTCGAAAATACTTTCCCCCGGAGGGCCCCTTCAATCCAGATGATCGCCGGCTGCATCAAAAGATTTTGAAGATACTCTCCGATATTCTCTCAAGAAAACTTTGTGCCCGTTGGTTTTGCAATTCCCTACCACCAAAATATCCCTATGGATAAATACATACACCTATCGTTCTTACTTTTGTTCCCAGTTGATCTTGTTATTACAAGATCCCTGAAATTCTCTCTCTTTGTCCAAGAAAACTTTGTGCCTACTGCCTTGCAGTTCCAAGCCACCTGAATACCCCTTTGGATAATTTCTTGCACCTATCGAGTATCCGCTCGTCCCCAGTTGATTCATGTATTTCACAAAAGTCTTCGTAATACCATTCGTTCTTCTGAAAATCCTCAATAGCCTAATGCTCTTGACATTCTTGCTTGCTATCATTATGATTAATCCCATAAATCTGGTAATCTTATTGTCATCCTTTGTCATTATCATTTTGAGTCCATTGATTCAATATGTTGCTAATGCTTGCAATCCTCAATCAGATCCTAGAATTCATCCTTTCGGCTCATACGTCATTTTAAACATGAGCTGGATCTTGACCAATCAAATTGTCGTCGGTTGTACCCCTAAGCTTACTCAACTTATCCATCCTTAATCAGAGTCTTTGCTTTTGATCCCTTGATTTGGAAGTCAAAATTCCTTTACATTTGAGCTTTGAATTAGTCAGTTGTTTCTATAATTTGATCCCTTGCGTTCTTTCTTCTTCTGGTTGAGTACTGTTACTCACACTAGATCCTTTGCGGTCTGCTAGATCCTTTGGTGGATTATTATCTGACAACATGCTTCATATTCAATCACTTTGGAAGTTCTTTCCCTGATACATAATGCCATTGGTAAACCATATTCTCTGATTTGGCCAACCATGCTCTGCTTTCGAGCTAGTGATATTTACTCTTGAAGCTTGTGGTATATGTTTCTAAGATACCCCGATGGGTTGAACCAATGCCTTCCTTAATCTGCGTGAACCCGAAAAGTTTGCACGGGTCATATTCCTATGGTAATTCACTAGGTAGGTTTTCACACTAAAATGATTTTTTTAGAGCAGTGAATGAATGGTCAAGCATTTGGATAAGTGGGAGTCGACCTTGAACTTTGTGTTCATGCCCATGGACCCGATGTAGATCTTATCATGGAAGCTTCTCTCAAAGTAATTATTCCCTTGGTATAAGTTCATATTATATTTGTGACCTAGTCCTTTGACATCGTGGTTCCGGCCATATTGATATTATTTGATTACTTTTCTTGGACAAGTTAAAGTACTTGTCTTCTACAAATCAATACACCTGTCCAACCTTTACTCTGCCCTACTTTCGAGTATTACCCTATGGGATTTTGATAATATCACAGAATCGTGTTTCTTAATTATGAGCCTTCATCAAGTACTAATTCCCACTGATTCCAATTTTTCCTGGGTTCTGAGCGGTTAGTCACTCGAGGACATCGATAACTGAATCGAGTCCGCACCGCGATTAAACAACTGTTAGTAATCTTCTTTACTTCTAAGTTTGTACCCGATCACGTCATTCCTAGCCTGATTGTCTATATCATTATCATGCTAAATTTTAACTGTGCCACCCAGTCCTTATTCCCGGAGCACATCTTTCGACAATGAGCTAAGCTTACATCGATCTTCCTTGTCAAATCATTTCGCCTTGACCAACAAGCATGATTTCGAATTTGTGTTGTACCCATGGTCCCAATAACCTTGGGCTTCATCATTCCTTCGACTTGATGTCATCGTCGATCGGTTACATCTTCATAATTTTTTTAGACAAATGTGTCGTGATCATCGTCAACATCCCGAGCTCTTCCAGAATATCAGTCGAATTCTTGTTGAGAAATACTGTCCTAGCCCCTCGATGAATTGTGTTATCATCGACAACATTCTTGCCTTCCCTCCATCACAAACTTGTTCATGATATGGATGCAACTTGATATCCAGCTTATGTTATGTTCTACCTTGGAGTATTACCGTCTTTTATGTCAAGAATGTAGCGAGAATTTCACCACCTAATAAGAATTCTTGATACAAGTGATACTTCTTGCCTTCTCCATTCATTTCTTGGTCCCCGTGTTGTTTCTAACCAAAATACCGACAAATGGACTATGATGTGTAAAACTCAAAACTTCTAGCTACCCTATTGCTTGAAGGTTAATGAATGATGGTTACATTCTTTGTGAATTGATTATCGAATCACCATTCTAACATTGGTCGTGTTATCTAAGCCCATATTTTGGGTGCACCTTTCAACCAATGTTTAATTGTGTATGTTTTTCCTCGCGAATACATCATTATATAATTTGATATGAAAAATGTTATCTCCTTGTTCACACAACTGTGGAAATCTATCTTTTTGGAAATCTCGATGATATGTCACTGAGTCCATCAGCCACCTCCTCATCCTCTCCTTGGTTTAATTATGAACCCTGGTTCCGGAACTCGCTTCCATAGTTCATTTCCTGAGAACCTTACCATGTCTTCTCATCAATTTGTGTTGCACCTTTCTTCTCAGGCATCCTGAGTCTGAGGTATCCTGAACCCAATCAGATCTGAAACTCGGTCACATATGATGGTTGGAACATTTTCCAAGAGTCATAACATTGGTCCTTATATGACCCGGTAAGGTGATGTCATGCCTAGCACACCTGGCCGGACAACTTGTTGTTATAATTTCCTTTTTAGCAAGGTTAACCATTCTTCCATGAGGAAATTGTAAGACTTATTCAACAAGTTGTTCCCGATGAATCCTTTGGGTGTCCAAAGTCCGACCTTTGCTTGAAGACCATGTCAATGCTATCTCGAAGCTTGTCTGTGGTACTCCGATCATCAATAAGAACATTTGAAGCGCAATGCTAAATTTTCTTTATCGGTTATCCAAACACCGTTGTATGGGTAACGTCATGAAATTTCTCTCCCCTTACCTAAATGGTTTTCTACTTTCTATCCTGTCATGGATATCATGCTCTGCTTGTGCTTGGGAAGGATATACCCCTGAAATATATGTTTAAACACATTTCCCAATCCATTGTTTTGGTTAACCTTTCTTGTAACCTGACTTAACTGAGCATTGATAATTCCCTGCTTAGGTAAGCACCTCCTTGTACCACTTTGTCAGTAAGACCCTGCTACTATTGTTGATGACATTCCGGTAACCCCCGATGGACTAGAACTTTGCCTATTGGTCTGCCTCATTTCAACGAGCAGGAAAATGGTTATATTCGTCCCTCGCCCTTGGTACCTATGTTTTTGCCAACATAACTGGCAGGCTATCCTATGACATGTCTTGCTTACATGATCGTGCAAGGTGTCACCACTTCTCCTACTGTTAACCCACAAGGTGGGCCCAAAACCCACAGTTCCACAGGATCTAAACCTGACTCTCTTGTACCCCCTGTTCCCAAGGTTGTTCCTTGCGTGTGGCCTCGTATGTAATTCACGAGTCACCTTCCGAGGGATCATTAATTCTGGTATCAGACACAATACTTATTTCATTGCTTTGAACACCTTTCACGGCATCAAACAATTTACTGCCCACTCGAAACTTCCCATGATACCTTCTTACTTTGCTCTCAATATTTTCTTAAGTTTCAATTCGAGAGTTACATTTTGCCACCTTCCCTGATGTTATTGACCAGATAGTCAACCTTGCAGAGGTCCGTTCTCCCGGAATACCCACCCTTTATTCTTCCGTAAGTACGATGGAGTTCCTGCAGAAAGGATCCTGACTTCATCATGATGACTTGAAGTAGAGAAATGAAGACATCAACCTAATGGATCGACTTCTTCGAGAAGAGCAACCAAGACCGAGAAGACTCATTAGAATTTCGTAACCGATTCTTCCCCTTAAGTCTACCTCTTAACTCTCGGGACGAGATTTCTTGTAGTGGCGGAGATTTGTGACACCCTGATAGTTAAGCTACAGTAAACCTCTTTTAATGATGCCAAGTCATCATGGTTAAAAATTTGCTACACCTCACTTGCTTCAAACTAAGTTCAAATTCAAATTCAAATAACAAGTGAAATTCAAAATTTCTCAAACATGAAACTAAAAATGTTCATCATGTGGCAAATAATCCCTAACTAATGTTGGTGGTGGAACCAACCTTTTACAAAGTGTTTAAATTCCCTAGACTAATTAAAAACAGTGGCTAAAATAATAATTTAATTGCTTTTGAAATTATAAAAATAATAAACTAATATATTTCGGGTACAAACTAAGTTCGGCAGTGTCCTATATTGATGATACTAATTTAGGTGCTAACTTGGTATTTCATAAAACTAAAATAAAATAAACAATAAGTGAAAACAGAAAAGAATAAATAACAGTAAAGGAAAAAAACAAAACAAACAAAAGAGAACAACAGACCCCCCCTCTCTTGGCCCAGCTAGCCAACCGACCGGCCCAACCTAGGGCCTACTTACCCACCCCAACCCTAACCTAACCCCCCCACTACCACCCACTCCCCCCGACCCCCCACTCTCCCTGGCGCCTCCCCTCTCCCTCGATCTAGACGCGTTGTCGTGGTTCTAAGTCTGACAGTAGAATGGGGGGTAGGTATGGAGAGGCAAGATCCTAGCTATGGAGTAGTTGTATACACGAGAGATTTACGAGTTCAGGCCCTTCTCAGAGGAAGTAACAGCCCTACGTCTCGGAGCCCGGAGGCGGTCGACTGGATTATATGAGTATGAATTACAGGAGTGCGAACCCTTTACACTGAGGAGGGGGGTGGCTTATATAGAGTTCGCCAGACCCCTCCGGCCCTCAGTTATGCAGGGTTTAAAGTACATTAAGACAGGGGGTTACTGGTAACGCCCACATAAAGTGCTATGAAGACCATAAAATCTACTTAATGACAGACCGTTGCGTGCAGAGTGACTTTAGATCTCCTGGCCGTCAAGTGGTTAGCTTCATGGTCGAGTGGTTATCTTCATCGTCGAGTGTCCTCGAGTCCGTTGAGTGGATCATCATTGGTCAACTGACAGGTAGTTTCTTCTAGAGATGTCCTTGGGTAGGGTAGCTTAGACAGGTCCATGACCCTACCCTAGGTACATAACATCATCATTAGCCCTCGAATGGATCGAGGTTTGAGTGGGGAAGGAGTTGAGAATTCTTCCGACCCATTTTTTGTGCTATGAGTATGGCCTATCTTGGATCAATGAACTTTTAGGTGACAGCATCAACTTCTTTTTCGGTTGCCTTGATCCATTCTTTGTATCTGTCGAGTGAAGTTTTCACCTGGAGAGCTCCGAGTGACGGAGTGGAGGAGATCTTCTGCCTGACGAGCTGTTCTGCAAGTCGCGAATTTTGCAGGATTTGAATTTTGGGAAGCGCGTGGGACGGGGCATAGCCGCAGCAATCGGACGGGATAAGGCAGTGACGCCTCGATCTCTGCGCCACCTTTTTCGCCACGTATCGCACGCGCGACTGTTACGGGATTTGACAGGATCG
>NC_041391.1:469603275-469607600 GCF_002162155.2 Triticum dicoccoides | reverse complement strand
GTTTCAACAGTGCGCCCTCATTCCTCCCTCTTCTCCAGATTTCTTCGCCGCGTTTGCCTCTGCCTCCGCGCCGCTGCTTTGTGCGTGTTTCGCCGGCGACGATGGTGAAGGAGAGGGCGGCAGCCGTGGAGCGGGCGAAGAAAGCGACGACGAAGGCGAAGGGGAGGGGGACCAGTCGGAGTGGCTCTTCATCGAGGACCGGCCTGCCGCCGGGCTGGATCCAGGGCGAATGGATCCGCTCGAGAATTAGCCAAGCGGATCTCGACGACCTGGCTGACGGTGGGCTGATCCCACATGGGTTGGCGCGGCTCCCGGGGAGGGAGTCAGAGCCGCAGCCTCAGGAGGGTGAGTGCGTTCTTATGGCCATCCACGTCGACTGTGGGTTTTCTTTGCCGCCCCATCCTTTCTTCCGGGGTTTTTTGAATTTCTTTGGGGCTCAACTCCATCACTTCACGCCCAACACCATAGTGTACCTCGCTGCCTATGTGTCTTTGTGTGAGTGCTTCTTGGGCTGCCGGCCTCACTTGAGTCTCTTTAAGCACATCTTCACATGTCGCTCCCAGACGGTGAAGAAGGCAAATCCGAGTGACGAACGAACACATGTGATTCAGATGTTTGGGGGCCTTGGGGTCCAGTTGAGAGGGAAAAGTTCTTTTCCGACCATGGTTTTGCCCGACTCCGTCCGTGGGTGGTAGTCGACTTTTTTTTACTACAAAGACCAGCCGACGCCAACGCAGTCGATCGGGCTCCCTCCCTTTTCCATGGAACGAGTGCAGAAGCCCTCCTCTTTGAAGGTGGTCCCGGAGGAGAAGGCACAGGTGAAGGTGCTGGTCGAGCGTGTCGTGCAGATCATCCGCGACGGGGTGACTGGTATGGACCTCCTGGAGGTCTTCCTCCGGCGGCGCATCCAGCCGCTTCAATTTCGAGACCATCATATGTGGATGTACTCTGGGACTGAGGACACCACTCGGATCCACCCGGAGGAGATCGACGACGCCACGCTGGAGCGGTGGATGGGAAGCATTACGGCGAACAAGGACAACCCCCGAGGAGCAAGGAGGGTCGTTCCACTCGACCAATCATATGAAGTTGACAAGGTCCAGTTTGACATTTCCGGCTGCGATTCTGTTTTTTCCATTGTGCCTGTCTGAAATCAACTGACTGACTTTTGTCTTGTTTGCTGTCTTCTAGGACACGACTGAAATGTACTCGATGCCCAACGGGGCGTAGGAACAAGCCGAGGAGGGAGAGGCGAGTGGAGGTGAAAGTGAGGAGGAGGAGTGGCAATCTGACGGCGAGGGATAAGAGGTTGAAGACGGCTCCAGTGAGGAGGGGGAGATGGAGGTCAATCCTCCTCGCATGGAAAGGCGATCCAAGCTCGCCCACGACCCCACGAGGGAGCACGGCAAAGTGGCTGCGCCTGTTGTGCCATCGACAAAGCACTCTCGGGCAGCCTCACCGGTGCCGACAGAAAAAGCACCGAAGCATCCGTGGGCGGAGTCATCCAAGCCGCCGAAGGCCATGCCCAAAATGAAAATGGCCATTCCCACCATCTCCGGGTAACAGCGGGATTTATGTTTCCTTGTTCAGCTCGAGCAAACTTCCGGTCGACTCATCGATTAACCGATTGGTTTCTGAAATCTGCAGTGCTGCTACCTCCAAGACCTCTGCCAAGGATGGTGACCAAGAAATGGAAGACGCTGTCACCTCCAACCCCGGTATGTTCTCTTTGTAATTTTCGTTTTTGGTCGATTGTATCTTCGTGTCCAATTCTGGATTTATCTTGCAGCTCCTCGTCACGTCATTGATCTCCCTGATGACGATGACGAGGTGCCCCTGAGGGCGAGGAAGAATAGACAGGCTGCGGCTGGCAAGACCACTCGGACCGCATCAACACCTGAGGTACTGGTTCAAGAAGGTGGCGACATCGCTCGGCATTCTGTGACCTTCGCTGTGCCGCTGACGAGTGCCCGACCTTCGCCGTCAACTGCTGAACCGCCATCCCTTTTCGCCACGCACCACGTCCCAGAGGACCAGGCGGGCGCAGCTAAAGAGGCTATACGCCAGGCGGGGATTATGATGGAGCAGGTGAAGGCGATCCGGGAAGCCAGTCAAGCAGCTTACGATGCAAGCTCAGCCCTTCAGAGCAATGTCCAGGTTAGTTGGTAACTGCCTGTTCTGTTAGGATATGTTATCTAAAGATTTCCTTTCCAAAAATCTTTGTGTCTGTACACCCACTGGTTGTGTCGATTGGGTTTGTAGACTGGTGGGGGCACGCTGAGTGCACCCACTGGGTGCAGTCCCCGAGACTATGGTGGACTGTTGGCAGTCGACTATAGTCTTTGTAGTTGAAATTTCTTCACTCGGTCTGGCCGAACCATGTCTAGTGGAACATTAGGACTGTGGGGGCACGCTGAGTGCACCCACTGGGTGTAGTCCCCGAGACTATGGTGGACTGCTGGCAGTCGACTGTAGTCTGAAGAACTCTCTCTCTTTCCCCTTTTTTTTGGGTCGACTGATCGGATCGAGTCGGTAGAACTAGTGGGGGCACGCTGAGTGCACCCACTGGGTGTAGTCCCCGAGACTACTGTTGAATCTTTTGATTCGAATGTAGTCTTAGAAACGTTACTGTTTTTCTCCTAGTTACTCGGAAGTAACCTCTCTTTAACGTCTGTCGACTGACTTTTTGCAGAAATCCTGCAAGCTCGTGGCCCATTACACTGAGTTGGAAAAGAAACATATCCAGCTCGACCTTGACTTGAAACTTGTTCAGGAGAACTTTCAGAAGGCGAAGGACGAGGCAAAAGGTACGATTGGTGAGAACTTGATGACTATTTCCTTCCTTCCGCACATTATTGATTCTGACTTCCTTGTCATTTTGCAGAAAAAACGAAGGAGGCTCTGAAGAAGAAGGACCAGGAACTTGCTGAGGCGCAGAAGGCTGCGTTGGATAAAACGAAGCTTGCGGAAGAGAAGCTGGCTTCAGTCGGCAAACTCGAAGAAGAGAATGTCAACCTGAAAGCTGCCCTCGACGCGGCCAACAAGGAAGTCAGGCGTCTAAAGATAGACAAGATCGCTCTGAGTGACAACGCGAGTGAACTGGTGGGGAAGAAGAATGATCTGGAAGCTTATCTGGGAGGGCTCGCCAAGAAGCTGTTCCTCATGCTTGAAGGTAACCTTTTTTCACTTGATTGACTCGCCACCGTCAATTCATCACGGATCAGTTGGTTTATGTTTGACTTGTGTTTTCAGAATTCTACCAAAACTTTGAGGAAGAGACCAGCCGAGTGGAGACAGGCTTGGACCCCATCAACTTTCCAGTGAAGGATGAAGCCGCCATGAATGTGCTTCAACTAGAGTCTCGCATTGCTGGTGTGGTGGACTATCTGGCCAGGCTGAAGGCAGTAACATCGCGAATCGACACGACACTCTGGCCAGGGGGGACGCTTCAGAACGACCTCGAGTCTTTGATGACTCGACCGAATGAAGTCCCAGGCCGAGTGCAAGAGTGGAAGAAGTCTTCTGCCAGGTGCGGTGCTGACATAGCTCTGTCTTTAGTCCGTGTTCACTTCAAAGACGCACGAGAGGAAAAGCTGGTGTCCCTCAAGGTGGCCAATACAAAGAAGCATGACTTTCGATCCTTCATGGAGACATTCATTGCTGCTGCCACTCGGATTGCTGATGGAATTGACCTGGACGAGTTCGTCGCGCCTTCCAGTCCTCCACCGGAGGAGTAAAAAACTTTTATGCCTTAAATTTGCCTCGGAATGCCGAGTGGTTTTGTAACCGATAAACTTTAACAGGCTTGACGCCTGAGCACCTCTGGACCCGTAGGGTGCTATCTGAACTTGGTTTTACCGTTGAATAAGTTTGCATCTGCTTTCGAGTGAACATTGCTTTTCACTCGGGATATATCTTAGTGCTGGTGACGTACTCTTGCAGGTTGGAGTACAAGTTGCGGTCGACCTACATCCTTGCGGGTCGGGACATAGCGCACGTTGTATTTGTGGCGGAGCTCAGAAGGAGAAGGTATCAGTCGACCTGTACCTCATCCTCTTTGTGAGTCGAAATGGATTTCAAACTTAGGCAAGCACTGGGCTGCAGCTAAGCCTCCGAGTGGGAGGTTTGCTCTCCACTTGGTAGGATTTTCAAAAACTTAGGTGAGCACTGGGCTGCAGCTAAGCCTCCGAGTGGGAGGTTCGCTCTTCACTCGGTAGGATTTTCAAAAACTTAGGCGAACACTGGGCTGCAGCTAAGCCCCCGAGTGGGAGGTTCGCTCTCCACTCGGTAGGATTTCAAAAACTTAGGCGAGCACTGGGCTGCAG
>NC_041391.1:469474095-469602718 GCF_002162155.2 Triticum dicoccoides | reverse complement strand
GTGGGAGGTTCGCTCTCCACTCGGTAGGATTTCAAAAACTTAGGTGAGCACTGGGCTGCAGCTAAGCCTCCGAGTGGGAGGTTCGCTCTCCACTCGGTAGGATTTCAAAAACTTAGGCGAGCACTGGGCTGCAGTTAAGCCTCCGAGTGGGAGGTTCGCTCTCCACTCGGTAGGATTTCAAAAACTTAGGCGAGCACTGGGCTGCAGCTAAGCCTCCGAGTGGGAGGTTCGCTCTCCACTCGGTAGGATTTCAAAAACTTAGGCAAGCACTGGGCTACAGCTAAGCCTCCGAGTGGGTGGTTCGCTCTCCACTCGGAAGGATTTTTTGTGGCACACCTCTGAAGGAGAAGGTAACAGTCGACTTGCACCTTGCCCTCCTTGTGGGATGCACATTGTATTTGTGGCGTAGCTCGGAAGGAGTAGGAGTCGACCTGCACCTCGTCTTCCTTGCGGAGCGCACATTGTATTAAGTACTTAGGCGAGCACTGGGTTGCAGCTAAGCCCCTGAGTGGGAGGTTTTCTCTCCACTCGGTAGGATTTTTAGATACTTAGTCGAGTACTTGGACTGCAGCTAAGCCCCCGAGTGGGAGGCTGGCTCACCACTCGGTAGGATTTTTAAACTTAGGCGAGTATTTTGACTGCAACTAAGCCTCCGAGTGGGAGGCTGGTTCACCACTCGGTAGGATTTGAAAGTACTTAGGCAAAATAGATTCGCAGCTAAGCCCCCGAGTGGGAGACTGGCTCACCACTCGGCAAGGATTTTTTTTACAAACTTAGGCGAAACGGATTCGCAGCTAAGCCACCCACTGGGGGATTTCTCATGTAAACAAAAGTAACAACAATCACTGGGAAAATTATAACACTCTTATCTTTGATAAATAAACTATAGAAGTACTTTTATTACATCTCATCCGAGTCAACACTTAAGTATAAAAGGGGCGGAGCAGCTCCGCGTTCCAAGCTAGGGGTTCGTCAATCTGGTGACCAACATTGTAAAGGTGGTATGCTCCATTGTGGAGAACTTTGGTAACTATGAAGGGACCTTCCCAAGTAGGAGCAAGCTTGTGTGGCTTCTGCTGATCCACTCGGAGAACCAAATCTCCTTCTTGGAAGGCTCGACTCTTGACGTTTCTGGCATGGAAGCGACGTAAGTCCAGCTGATAAATGGTTGATCGGACCACTGCCATCTCTCTTTCTTCTTCTAGGAGGTCGACTGCATCTTGTCGGGCTTGCTCTGCTTCATCTTCAGTGTAGAGTTCGACTCGAGGTGCATTGTGAAGCAGGTCACTCGGCAAAACTGCTTCAGCTCCGTAGACCAAGAAAAACGGAGTTCTCCCAGTCGACCAATTAGGTGTGGTCCTTAATCCCCAAAGTACTGACGGAAGTTCGTCGACCCATGCACCATCCGCGTGCTTGAGATCGCGCATCAGTCGGGGTTTCAGCCCTTTGAGAATTAAACCATTTGCTCGTTCTGCCTGTCCATTCGACTGGGGGTGAGCGACTGAAGCATAGTCAACTCGTGTGCCCTGAGATGTGCAAAAGGCTCTGAATTCCTTGGAATCAAAGTTTGACCCATTATCAGTGATGATGCTATGCGGAACTCCATATCTGAATATCAACTCCCTGATGAAGCTGACAGTAGTGCCGGCGTCAAGATTCTTGATGGGTTTAGCTTCAATCCACTTAGTGAACTTGTCGACTGCCACTAGGACATGGGTGAAGCCGCTTCTGCCTGTTCTCAGTGGTCCAACCATTTCCAATCCCCATACAGCGAAAGGCCAGACAAGTGGAATGGTCTTCAAGGCTGAGGCGGGCTTGTGTGACATATTGGAGTAAAACTGACATCCTTCGCACTTGTCGACTATCTCCTTTGCCATTTCATTTGCTCTCAGCCAGTAAAATCCCGCTCGGTATGCTTTAGCCACAATAGTCCGAGAAGACGCATTATGGCCATAGGTCCCCGAGTGGATGTCGTTGAGAATTATTCGACCCTCTTCCGGTGTTATGCATTTCTGACTGGCTCCAGTCGCGCTTTCTCTATACAACTGTCCCTTCATAACAGTAAAGGCCTTGGATCGACGGACGATCTGTCGAGCCTCTTCTTCATTCTCTGGGAGCTCTTTCCTTAGGATATATGCAATGTAAGGCACTATCCAGTCGGGAGTGATAACCAAAACTTCCATGATCAGGTCGACCACGGCTGGGACCTTGACTTCAGTCGGATCCGTGGTACTTTTTGGCTGCGGGGCTTCCGCGGTGAAAGGGTCCTCTTTAACTGACGGCGCATGGATATGTTCCAAAAACACATCACTGGGAATGGCTTCTCTCTTGGAACCTATCTTTGCCAAATCATCGGGTGCTTGATTCTTCAGTCGGGGTATATGATGAAGCTCTAACCCCTTGAATTTCTTTTCCATCTTTCTTACTGCATTGCAGTAACTAGTCATGGCTGGCTTCTGACATCCCACTCCTTCATCACCTGATTGACCACCAAATCTGAGTCGCCATAAACCATAAGGCGACGGACGCCGAGTGAGATGGCCATGCGCAACCCATACAAGAGTGCTTCATATTCTGCTTCATTGTTGGAGGAATCAAAGTGGATCTAGAGCACATATCTGAGCTTATCTCCTTGGGGGGAAACCAAAACTACCCCAGCACCGGAACCATTCAACATCTTAGAACCGTCAAAGAACATGGTCCAATGCTCCGAGTGAACTTGAGTCGGTAGTTGCTGTTTAACCCACTCGGCGATGAAATCTGCTACTGCTTGGGACTTAATGGCTTTCTTTTCCTCAAACTTGATATCAAGGGGAAGGAGTTCAATCGCCCATTTTGCCACTCGACCAGTTGCATATCTGTTGTGCAGAATCTCTGACAATGGGGCATCGCTGACGACTATAATGGAATGATCAAAGAAATAATGAGCAACCTTTTCGTGGTCATGTAAATCCCATATACAAGCTTCTGATAATGAGGGTATCTTTGCTTCGATGGGGTCAACACTTCGGAAAGATAATATACTGGGCGCTGAACTTTGAAGGCTTTCCCTTCTTCTTCCCGCTCGACCGTAAGTACTATGCTGACGACTTGTCATGTGGCTGCAATGTAAAGCAACAAAGGCTCTTTGCTGATTGGAGCAGCAAGCACCGGCTGGGTGGAGAGCAGAGCTTTTAGCTCTACAAACACTGCATCAGCTTCTGGAGTCCATTCGAACTTGTCTGACTTCTTCATCAGTCGGTAAAGAGGCAATGCCTTTTCACCGAGGCGAGAGATGAATCAACTTAACACGGCCAAGCATCCGGTAAGCTTATGGACATCATGCACACGCACGGCGCGTTTCATTCGGAGTATAGTGCCAACTTTTTCTGGGTTGGCGTCGATTCCTCGTTCGGAAACGAGAAAACCGAGTAACTTTCCACCAGGAACTCCGAATGTGCACTTTGATGGATTAAGCTTGATATCATACCTCCTGAGATTGGCAAATGTTTCAACGAGGTCAGTCAATAGGTCGGAACCCTTCCGTGATTTGACCACAATATCATCCATGTATGCTTCCACATTCCGACTGATTTGAGTGAGTAAACACTTTTGAATCATCCTCATGAACATGGCTCCGGCATTCTTGAGGCCGAATGGCATGGTGACATAGTAGAAGCACCCGAATGGAGTGATGAAAGCTGTTTTGATTTCGTCGGGTCCATATAGACGGATCTGATGGTAACCGGAATAAGCGTCTAAAAAAGACAGGCGCTCACATCCCGCAGTTGAGTCGACTATTTGGCCGATGCGGTGGAGAGGAAAATGATCTTTCGGGCAGGCCCGATTGATATGTTTGAAATCAATGCACATGCAAAGTGACTTGTCCTTCTTGGGGACCATGACAACATTGGCGAGCCACTTAGAGTGGTAAATTTCTCGGATAAACTCTGCTGCCAGGAGCCGAGCTACCTCCTCGCCAATGGCCTTTCTCTTCTGGGCGGCAGACCGTCGAAGATGTTCTTTGACAGGTTTCACCTTTGAGTCGACTCATAGACGATGATCAGCCAGCCCCCTGGGAACACCCGGCATGTCAGCAGGCTTCCATGCAAAGATGTCCCAGTTCTCATGGAGGAACTGGATGAGCACTTCTTCCGGATGATTGAAACACCGACTCTGTAGCAGGCTTCTTAGCTCGCAACAAATCACTCGGGTCTGCATTTTTCTGGTGTTCCTGCCACTCTTCTCCTACCATCTGAGTATCGGCAATCTTTGAGCCTTTCTGAAAGCACTCTTCCGCCTTATTGCGATTACCAGTAACAGTGATCACACCTTTGGGGCCAGGCATCTTCAATTTGAGGTATACGTAACATGGTCGAGCCATAAAACGTGCGTAAGCTGGCCTGCCCAAAATAGCGTGATAGGCACTCTGGAAATCCACAACCTCAAATGTTAGCTTTTCCTTGCGGAAATGCTTTGAATCTCCGAAAACCACATCAAGAGTAATTTGGCCGAGTGATTCAGCCTTCTTCCCAGGAATGACTCCATGGAAACTCATGTTGCTGGAACTGAGTCTGGACATCGGAATGCCCATTCCCTTCAGCGTCTCCGCATACAATATATTCAGGCCGCTGCCACCATCCATCAGAACCTTAGTCAGTCGAGTGCCTTCGACGACTGGGTCGACCACCAAAGCTTGCCTCCCAGGGGTGGCTATGTGTGTCGGATGATCAGACTGGTCGAACATGATGGCGGTCTGGGACCATTTCAAATAATTGGGTGTCGCCGGAGCAACCATATTCACCTCACGGTTGATAACTTTCAATCGACTTTTGCTCTCAACATCAGCAAAAATCATCAGGGTGGAATTGACATGGGGGTATCCTCCATCACTGTCCTCTTTGTCCTCAACCTTGTCCGACTCATTTTCCTTATCCTTGGGTTGTTTCCCCTGAAACTGCTGGATTGAGAGTCGGCACTGGCGAGTGGTATGTTCGGGTAAATGAAGTTACCCTCCTCGTCTTTCTTCGTGTGGATGTGGCATGGCAAATCCATCACGTCGTTTCCTTCCTTGTCCTTCACCTTCTTGGGGTTCCAAGATCCTTTGGGCTTCCCTTTAAACTTGCCCTGAGTCACGACCAAGGCTTCTCCAGGAGCAGCTCGGCTTTCCGCTTTTGCTTCCGACTGGAGTTCCCTCCTCCGGTTTCATGAGCAGTCGGCTTGTACTTGCAACTCTGGAGTCGATCCTCCTCTTCACCATTGGCATATTTGGTGGCTATCTCAATCATTCGACTCAGATTCATATCTCCGGTCCGACCGAACTTCAAACTTAATTCCCTGTTCTTAACACCTTCCTTGAAGGCACAAACTGCTTGGTGATCAGATACATTCTCCACTGTGTGATGCAATGTGATCCACCTCTGGATGTAATCCCTCAAGGTCTCATTCGATTTTTGTACGCAAACCTGCAGCTCTATCAAACCTGCTGGTCGCTTGCAAGTTCCTTCAAATGTCCTGACAAACACTCGGGCGAGATCTTCCCAAGTGTAAATGATGCTTGGTGCCAACTGATTCAGCCATGCTCTGGCCGAGCCCTCCAACATAGGAGGTAGATGCTTCATGGCCACCTCATCATTGCCGCCGCCAATCTGAACAGCCACTCGGTAGTCCTCAAGCCAAGTATCGGGCTTGGACTCACCAGTGAACTTACTAACTCCAGTCGCCAACCTGAAGTTGGGAGGGATCACCGCGGCCCTGATGGCTCTGCTAAAACACTCTGGTCCTGAAACATGAACTCTGCTGCTGGTGGGCACATCTCTATCATGACCGTCTCGGTGAGCTCTGTTCCGGTTGACCAAACCCTGAATGATAATGGATCTCGCATCAAAGTCTGGTTCTCTGGGGTCAACTGGAACCCTTCGTCCAACATTGTGCTGGCGCCTGTCATCTTGCTGTCGAGGGGCGTACGACCCACCCCTTGGGGGAGGAGTGGGCACTCGACGCCGGTCATCGCGGTCGAATCGATCATCGTACTGATCATGTCGACCTTCACGTCCCTCACGCCGCGGGGGCGATCTTGGGCTATGGGCCGACTGGACTGAATTCGCAGCGACGGATCTGCTGTGAATCATGTTCCGCGACTGTGATACGGCTGAATTTTGATCTCCTGCCGCCCGGAGCAAATCCCTGATCTGCATCAAGCCTCTGCCAGCCTCTGAATGGGAAGGCTGAATTGACTCTGCTATATGGGCAGCATCTGCTAAATTCTAGATCGGAGTCCGATATACCTGAGTAGGTGGTGGAAAGAGCTAACGTCAACTGGAGTCCGGGACCCGTTGCCGTGCACGCTCGTCGAGTGCTCACTGGAGGTTCTCCAGTCGCGTGCACTCAGCCAGGTTGGCCAAATGCGCGTCCTCCAAAGCGCGAGCCTCGGGGGTTTCTCCAATGATAGGAGTATGCAATGCATCCATGTTCCGGCGGCGAAGATCTTCTTTTTGCAGTGAAGTGAGTGGCTCGGGTTGATACTCCTCGTGGACCTACGCTGGGTCACCTCCACTGTCGCCTCCGTCAGCACGGGGGAAGCCGGGAGGACTGCGCGGTCCATTGACCATCAGAACCTCCCCCACAGGATCACTGCTGTCGCACTCGGATGCAGTCTCTACGGAGCCAGTCGAACAGGCCGTAGAGAGATTCGTCGGGCTCGATTGCCGCAACTTGGGGGATGGTCGACTGGCGAGCCACCGTGTGCCTCACCCACCGCTGAAGCCTCGACCGACCGGAGCGCTTGCACCGGCGGGAAGCAGGGAGGGAGGACGACACAATGACCAACGATATTGGGTCGACGGTTGCCGCAGGAGGACGCCGCGGACACACGCGCGAAAGTGTGTCGCTCCGTGGACCGGGAGCGCGTCGATGTCGAGCGGAGCCTCCTGAAGCCAAGCAGAGTCGTCGGCGATAACCGTGAGCGCGCCGAGACGGATCTCGTGGCCCTCGACCAAAACTCCGCCTGAAACCATGATGAAAGAGACCGGAAAAATTGCAACTTCTCCAATAAGTCGCTAAGACACCTGCCCCACGGTGGGCGCCAACTGTCGTGGTTCTAAGTTTGACAGTAGAATGGGGGGTAGGTATGGAGAGGCAAGATCCTAGCTATGGAGTAGTTGTATACACGAGAGATTTACGAGTTGAGGCCCTTCTCAGAGGAAGTAACAACCCTACGTCTCGGAGCCCGGAGGCGGTCGACTGAATTATATGAGTATGAATTACAGGAGTACGAACCCTTTACACTGAGGAGGGGGCGGCTTATATAGAGTTCGCCAGACCCCTCCGGCCCTCAATTATGCAGGGTTTAAACTACATTAAGACAGGGGGTTACTGGTAACGCCCACATAAAATGCTATGAAGACCATAAAAGCTACTTAATGACAGATCGTTGCGTGCAGAGTGACTTTAGATCTCCTGGCCGTCGAGTGGTTAGCTTCATGGTCGAGTGGTTATCTTCATCGTCGAGTGTCCTCGAGTCCGTTGATTGGATCATCATTGGTCGACTAACAGGTAGTTTCTTGTAGAGATGTCCTTGGGTAGGGTAGCTTAGATAGGTCCATGACCCTACCCTAGGTACATAACATCATCACGCGCTGCCACCTGAGCACCTCGCCGCCCCGATGTCATCGCAACCTCGCTGGACCTTCCTGCCGGACTGCCCGTCCTAGACTCTCCCTCGCCTGCTCCCCCAGGCCTCCCCGCCCCCCGTTCCCCGGCAATGATGTGAGCACGCCTCCCCCTCTTTTCCCCTGCGCTTACCATGCCCCCACCGCGCACACGAACACGCCCCGCACGCGCTCACTGCGCTCACCAGCTCCCCCCTCCTGCCTGCGCTCCCGCCAGGCTGGGCGTGCGCTTGCGCTCCCGCGCCCTGATGGTCTCGTGCGCCCCGGCCTTCCTCCCCCATCGCGGCCCCCGCCTTGCTTCGCCTTGTCCTGCCACTCCCCTGCCGCTCTGCTGCTGCCACTACTCACTACCTCACCGTGCCCCGCTCTGCCTTGGCCCCGCTTCGACCCCACCACCATGCTCTGGCCGCCGCTGGCCTCGCCAGTACCGCCGTGCCGCTCCGCCAGGGCCGCGCCTATCCGACCCCGCCACCACCTTCACCGCTGCTTCCCAGCACCACCGCCGCTTTGCACCGGCGCTATCGTGCGGCTGCTCCCCTTCCCCTGCGGCTGCTGCAGCTCGCTGCGGTGACCGCCGGTGCCCCGTTATGCTGCGGATGGCCTGGGCGAGTGCTCTGTCGGGCTAGCGCCCACGTGCCCTGCGCCCGTAACCCGCTAGCGCCCGCGCCCGCTAAAGACTCCCCTAGCCAATGACAAGTGGGGCCACTCCTATGAAACATTTTAGAAATAAATAAATATAATAAAATTAATTAATTAATTAATTAATTAGGATAATTAATTATGTATATTAAACAAATTAAACTTAGTTAACTTATTTACGTAATTAACCTAATTAATTGGTAATTAGATAAACAGTCAATTACAGCTGCCCCATCTATCAGTTTGACCAGTCAATGGTTACAGTTGACTGCTGACATCATGCTGATGCAGTAAACCTATTTTTGATTTAAATTAACTATGTTAATTCCTGAAAATGATTAAATCCTTTTTAAATTAATATAAAATAAACCGTAGCTCGGATGAAAATACTTTATACATGAAAGTTAATCAGAACGACGAGACGAATCCGAATATGTAGTTCGTTCGTCCGATGCACGTCCCTAGCATAGTGAACATGCAACAATCCACCTCCATTTCATCTACCCGAAAACGTCAAACACGAGGAATACTTTCCCGGATGTTTTCCCCCTTCGCCGGTATCACATGTCCGTTTGTTAGATCACCCTTGGCACCGCGTATTGCCTTGTTATATTTTGTGATGCTTTGTTTGCTCCGTATTTACTGTTTCTTCCCCCCTTCTTCTCCGGTAGACCCCGAGACTGGCGTTGATGCCACTGAGTACATCTACATCACCGATGACCCTTATTCGTGTGCAACAAAGCTTCCAGGCAAGCAAACCCCCTTTGATCAACCAGATATCGCCCACTCTCTTCTCCCTTATTCTAGCATTAGGTTTTCTACTGTTGTTGATTCGATAGCTCCTATTTGGTTGCATAGCCTGTCATTGTTGCTACAATTGTTGATACCTTTACCTACTATCCTAATGCTTAGTATAGGATGGTAGTACTTTATTAGTGGCCCTACATTCTTGTCGTCTGCCATGCTATACTACTGGGCCGTGATCACTTCGGGAGGTGATCACACACACACACACACACACACACACACACACACACATATATATACTACTATACTGCTACGTCACTTGTGATACTGTTTGGATGTGGGGCTAAAGGGACAGGTGGTTCCACCCAGGTAGTGGTGGGCCTAGGTTCCCGACAGCCCCCGAGTGTTACTTTGTGGTGGAGCGACAGGGCAGGATGTGACCACCTAGGAGACAGGTGGGCCTGGTCCTGGTTGGCGTCCGTGGATACTTCAAATAACACGCTTAACAAGATCTGGATATTTGATCTGAGTCTGGATACGAGCCTATATGCACTAACCAACTATGCGGGAACAATTATGGGCACTCGACGTCGTGGTATCAGCCGAAGCCTTCTTGACGTCAGTGACTGAGCGGCATGCGCCGGGTTGGACCGCGTAACGCGACTTCCTTTGTAATGGAGGGTGCTAGGTCTTCTCACCGGCCGCCCTCGCAACATGCAGGTGTGCAATGGGCGATGGGCCCAGACCCCTGCGCGCTTAGGATTTAGACTAGCACGCTGACCACTCTGTTGAGCTTAGGTAGGGCTGCGACATGTTGATCTTACGAGGCTGGGCATGACCCAGGAAAGTGTGTCCGGTCAAAGCGATCGACTGTGTTGGGTTATGTGGTGCACCCCTGCAAGGAAGCTTATCTATTCGAATAGCCGTGTCCATTGATAAAAGGACGACCCAGAGTTGTATTCTGACCTTATGACAACTGAACCAGATACTTAATAAAACACATCCTTTCAAGTGCTAGATACAACCCAGTGATCGCTCTCTCACAGGGCGACGAGGAGAGGATCACCGGGTAGGATTACGGTATGCAATGATACTTGGTGAACTTACCAGCTACTCTCTTCTACATACTTCAAGATGGAGGCTGCCAGAAGCGTAGTCTTCGATAGGACTAGCTATCCCCCTCTTATTCTGGCATTCTGCAGTTCAGTCCATAGATATTACCTCTTTATACAGACACCAATGCATATGTAGTGTAGATCCTTACTTGCGAGTACTTTGGATGAGTACTCACGATTGCTTTGCTCCCTCTTTTCCCCCTTCCCTTTTCTTCTCAGATGTCGCAACCAGATGTTGGAGCCCAGGAGCCAGACGCCATCTTCAATGACTCCTAATACACCGAGGGTGCCTACTACTACGTGCAGGCCGCCGACGACCAGGAGTAGTTTAGGAGGATCCCAGGCAGGAGGCCTGCGCCTCTTTTGATCTGTTTCCCAGTTTGTGCTAGCCATCTTATGGCACCTTGTTTAACTTATGTCTGTACTCAGATATTGTTGCTTCCGCTGACTTGTTTATGTTCGAGCACTTGTATTCGAGCCCTCGAGGCCCCTGGATTGTAATATGATGCTTGTATGACTTTATTTGTGTTTAGAGTTGTGTCGTGATATCTTCCCGTGAGTCCCTGATCTTGATCGTACATGTTTGCATGTATGATTAGTGTACGGTCAAATTGGGGGTGTCACATTCATCCACGACCACATAGTGGCACAGGAGGAGTCAGGGGTGGAGCTCCCACTCCTCGCGCCCTGAAACCCTATCCCTCGGCTCCGCCCGACGGCAGCCGCATCCATGGAAGCTCCCTCCTTCCTCGCGCCCCGAAACCCTAGCACACGGCATGGCTACCGAACTCAGGGCCCCTCTCCTCCAGGACCTCAACCTGGAGTCGTACAACATGAATATCGCCTTCCCTTCTCTTTTTTCCTCTGGTTTTCTTCATCTACTTTCGAATCTGATGCGTGCGTCCCATTTGATTGTGTGCAGCAATATAGTTTGGGGGCCATGGAGGAGAAGTTGTTGCTCTTCCGATCTGGGGAAGGAGGATGCCCAACACCACCAGGCTGCTCAACCTCACCACCATGGATGACATCGATGACGAAGACGACGATGAGGGGGAGGGGGAGGATGACCAGGACATGCACGACCCTACCCCGCGACCCAACCAGGTTGTATTTTATTGGGGGTGCTAATCTACTTGTGCCTGAACCAGTCTGCTGAAACTGTTATAGTCAGAGAAACAGTTTGCTGAAATTGATGTAGTCTGAAAAATAGTTAATTGAAACTGTTAGGATGTAAATGTCTGAAACTGTTGTAGTCTTGTAGATAGCTAATGTAGTATGTGGCTAGATGGTTATTGGGGGAATAGGTCATTTGATGGTCATTTTACACACAACCTTGATATGGAAAGTGTTGGTTTCATACTACTCACAATCAACAGATCAATTTCAATACTTCTGTTTGGTACTATTTGCCACCAGTAAGAGAAATTGTGCGTGAAGCTAGTAAAAATTAGCTTGTCCATCAATTTCCTGTTGGGTCTGAAACCGAAAGGCCTCTTTTGTCAACTTGTGCCTGCTGCATTTTAAAAACCTTCCTTGTTCCCAAATGCTCTAGTTTAATAATGAAGATAAAGATACCTTGCCCACTGCAAATGCTTCACCTATCTATCTGTTTTATTTCTGAATTAGTATGATTTTAGTGCTCTAAACATAAATATAGGCACTTGTATTAATCCATTTATAAAAGTTGTACATGGGCTGCACAATGTTATTTGCATCTCCCTGTGGTGTCTGTACATTCATCTTCGGGCTAAGTGGATTAATATATGCTAATTTCTATCGTGAAGCCCGCATCATTTGTTACTATCAATATTTGTGTGGTGGTCGCAAGCCATGGAGGGGAGGCGGTCCTGTTCAACATCGGCCACACAAAACACCACGGTGAGCTACTGTAGCTCCTCTCCTTGCTCTGCTATCCATTCTCTGTTTCATGGCCATTGTACAATGGTGATCAAGGGAGTATAATTCTTATACGACGATCTTGACTTGTAAATACATGAAGGTGTTAATTAGGACCAAACCATTGTGTATCTTGTGCTATTTGTTGCTTTAACATGTAAGATGTGTGTAGACCTGACGATCTATTTGTTGGGGGAAAACCTATATGTTTGATCTTAATTATCTCAATTGGCTACTGTTTAAGGCACTGCCATCTTCGTTCTTTTGTATGAACACTTAGCTCCAGACCCACACAAGAAATTAACCAGCAATGGAAGGATTTGCTTGGTACAGAAGTAAATATATTTTGTATGCTTCTGGCTGTTATGCTTGGAAATAAATATCCAGAGGTCTTTCTTCTAGTTTACTTTTGTAAATGCAAGCATTCTTAAACTATCAATCTTGTAGTGCTCAATCTCGGAGAACATAGAGTTCCTAGGTATATACTAGCACCAAATCAACCTTTCATTTCCAGGAGATTAGTGCCCATGTTCAATCCATTTCATTAGTTCTCCTAGGTTTATACTAGCTATGTATTTCCATTTCTTGAATGCTGCCATGTTCCTTTCTAAAACTCCATTTTCTTTGACGTGATGTTGATTGATGTTTGCCCAATAGAGATCCTTGATGACGACCCTTAGCAAATCATGATGAACGCAAACAAGTTTGTGAAGGTGACGACTTCTCTTGCGTCTCCCTCTCTTTGTTTGTTTCAACAAGCCGTCCTTAGTTTCAACAGACAAATTTCCTGTGCTAAATTTCTCGGGACAAATCATGACAGACTGTGAGTGTACTGTTTGATGATGCTTGCTTCATAAAAATAAATCATGGATAGATAGAGTAGGGAAATAGTGGGTTTCCTTTAGAGTTAAATTAACTAATCATCATTTGGCTCATGAATTTTTCATATCTCGTGTGACATTTATACCCTGTTAATAATAACACAAATAATCATTTGTTCCCTTCTATTATGAATTGACTGCACATGATTGGGCTGTGCTTCCTCTGTTACATTCAGAATAGTTTGATGTTAACGATGATGATATACTAGGAGCATTGCTTTCACCTACAATAATTGTCTCAGTTTAATAAATATAACCAGCAGAACATCTACAATTGCACTCAAGGTTTACTACTAATAGTAGAACATATGTGATTGCTCTGTACTATGAAGATCAAAGACTCTCATTTTGACATAGAGTCTTTTTTTGTTTACTAGTAAATGTGTACGTGCAATGCACGTTGATATTAGGTAATATATTAATTACACGTAAATATTAGGTAGAATATTATTTGCGTATTAATTATGTGATTAGCATTGGCATTAATATTTGGTATGATATTAACTGCACACTAAACGTGTTGAGTGCTCGCCATTGAAGCAGCCCGAGTCATTGGATTGACCTGATTTGTCAGACGGGATTTGTTGGATCGGCCCCTTTGGGTATTTTTATATTGGTATAGAAATATGCTTGCTAAGTTGTTTACTAATGTTGCTAAGTTGTTTAAACATGCTTACTGCTAGCTTTGAAGTTGATCTGAAGAACCATTCATGCATTTACACATTCATGCAATAGATACTATCTACAAGGAGAGATGCATCGCCTTGAACGACGTGGGCTGCTGGGACAAGGATGTACCCTCTTCCTCTGTATTTTTTTGATGTGCTAATGATCTCCATCTGGTTACCTTGATAGGGTTGTGCTGGCCTTTGGATGCGTTGGCCTGCCTTAGCTCGTTCTGCATTGGCTGCCTTTGGATGTCATGGTCTAAATAGCTTTGTATCCTCTCTATGATGTTACTTTATGGTCACTGTACATGTTGCTTTTTGTTTGGAGTATATGATCCAAGTGATAATGATCATTCTAAAATGAGTAAAGAAAATATATCGTGTTATTGATCGTATGCAAATTAACAGGTTATCTTCCATTGTTTATGTGTTCAATGAACCATATGAAGGAAATATGCCCTAGAGGCAATAATAAAGTTATTATTTATTTCCTTATATCATGATGAATGTTTATTATTCATGCTAGAATTGTATTAACCGGAAACATGATACATGTGTGAATACATAGACAAACTAAGTGTCACTAGTATGCCTCTACTTGACTAGCTCATTTTTCAAAGATGGTTATGTTTCCTAGCCATGGACAAAGAGTTGTCATTTGATTAACGGGATCACATCATTAGGATAATGATGTGATTGACTTGACCCATTCCGTTAGCTTAGCACTCGATCGTTTAGTATATTGCTATTGCTTTCTTCATGACTTATACATGTTCCTATGACTATGAGATTATACAACTCCCGTTTACCGGAGGAACACTTTGTGTGCTACCAAACGTCACAACGTAACTGGTTGATTATAAAGGAGCTCTACAGGTGTCTCCGAAGGTACATGTTGGGTTGGCATATTTCGAGATTAGGATTTGTCACTCCGATTGTCGGAGAGGTATCTCCGGGCCCTCTCGGTAATACACATCACTATAAGCCTTGCAAGCAATGTAGCTAATGAGTTAGTTACGGAATGATGCATTATGTAACGAGTAAAGAGACTTGCCGGTAATGAGATTGAACTAGGTATTGGAAACCGACGATCGAATCTCGAGCAAGTAACATACCGATGACAAAGGGAACAACGTATGTTGTTATGCGGTTTGACTGATAAAGGTCTTTGTAGAATATGTGGGAGCCAATATGAGCATCCAGGTTCCGCTATTGGTTATTGACCGGAAACGTGTTTCGGTCATGTCTATATTGTTCTCGAACCCATAGGCTCCGCATGCTTAACGTTACGATGACAGTTTTATTATGAGTTTATAAGTTTTGATGTACCGAAGGTTGTTCGGAGTCTCGGATGTGATCACGGACATGACGAGCAGTCTCTAAATGGTCGAGACATAAAGATTGATATATTGGAAGCCTATATTTGGATATCGGAATGGTTCCGGATGAAATCAGGATTTTACCGGAACACCGGGGGGTTACCGAAACCCTCCCGGGAGTTAAGGGCCCTTAGTGGGCCATGAGGGAGAAGAGGAGGGCAGGCCGCGCGCCCCCTCCCCCCTAGTCCGAATAGGACAAGGAAGGGGGGGCTGCTCCCCCCTTTCCTCTTTCCCCTCCCCCCTTTCCTTCTCCACCAAGGCAAGAGGGGGGAGTCCTACTCCCGGTGGGAGTAGGACTCCTCCAGGCGCACCCCTAGGGGCCGGCCGCACCTCCCCCCTCCCTCCTTTATATACGGGGGCAGGGGAGCACCCTAGAACACACAAGTTGATCTTCAAGATCGTTCCTTAGCCGTGTGCGGTGCCCCCTCCACCATATTCCACCTCGGTCATATCGTCGCGGAGTTTAGGCGAAGCCCCGCGACGGTAGAACATCAAGATCGTCACCACGCCGTCGTGCTGACGAAACTCTTCCCCGACACTTTGCTGGATCGGAGTCCGGAGATCGTCATCGAGCTGAACGTGTGCTAAACTCGGAGGTGTCGTACGTTCAGTGCTTGGACCGGTCGGATCGTGAAGACATACGACTACATCAAACGCGTTGTCATAACGCTTCCGCTTTCGGTCTACGAGGGTACGTGGACAACACTCTCCCCTCTCGTTGCTATGCATCACCATGATCTTGCATGTGCGTAGGAATTTTTTTGAAATTACTACGTTCCCCAACACCATATAAGTTAAAACTTACTGCATATTGTATCATGAATACATTAGCAAAGAAATTGCATGGATAATTCATCAACATCAATTTGTGCTCAATAGGCATGCATTCTTGAATATGTATGTTCTCCCTTTGAATTATGGATCTCACTCATTGACTTTACTCATGCCGCTTTAAACTCAGAACTTACGTTACCTTGCCCATGAAAATATGCATACATGGCTTTATCTATTTGTGACTCTCCTGTATGATAATTTTAGATCTGTTGTCATTGAGTTTCTGAGAAGTTCATCATACTTCTATGTGGTTGTTGTTCATGCAATAGAAAGCAACTTAAAATGCGACTTGATAATTAATTTCCAACCAAATGAGCATTTGTTTCTTCTATATATTCTGTTGTCATTGAGTTTCTGAATTGCTTTATATTAGGATCAGGCTGAGTCTTTGTGATGTTAATTTATGGTCACCAGCTCACCGGTGTACATGTTTGCTTTCTGTTGGACTCTTGGTGTGCTAGGAAGCACTCTTTATACTTCTAGGGTGCATTTTTTATATGTGAGTATCTTATGTTGTTGTAACCATTAACACAATATGCCGTGTGCAGGGAGCTCTGCATCCGAGTCCTAGACCACCCCTCGCCCCTCTCTTCGATCCCAAGGCACCGCGCGGTTCCTGGCCAGTTCATGATTTTGGCTTCTGTGGGCTCTGATCGTCTGAATCGGTGGGTGTTATTTCAGGTTGGCGGCCGGCGGCAGGATGAAGGCCAAGGTGGGCTCCCGTGCCGGCGACTCCAGGTTAGTGCCCCGGCCGACCCCTCGCCCGTCTCCCATCTTGTTTCATTCCCGTGGTGGCTGCTGTTGTTTCGCTTTGGATTTTGATTCTGATTGGTTTGCTGATGTTGTTTCTGTTGTGGTGGCGCAAGCTCGCGGTGAAGAAGAGCAAGGCCAAGCCCCCTCCCCCCCGAGCGCCTTCATCGTCTTCATGTGAGTTCCCCTATTCCATTCGTGGTTTGTCTTCATGTCATGATAGTTTGTGTGCTCTGACTAGTAAATGTTAGATCTTGCATGTTGAATGGACGGCCGTCGTAGTAGAATGATATTGTTGTTTCAACACAATGTGTTGAAGTGAAGTTGCAGGACATGCACTTGTGCCATGCATATTCATATTGTGTCTGTTGTCTTGTATGAATACCCCATTTTAACACGTACAAGCTGAAATGTGTTTATCATTCTATAAAGAATTGTCCTTTACTCCTTTACTCATTTTTGAATGGAATGTTCATAATATGTTAGCTCCGGTTTTTCTAATTCTTCTGAGCTGATTCATGTAACAGGGCGACCGTGGAAGGCATGATGTGGTTCAGTTAGCCCAGTCCTGACTATGGCCGTCCAGTGAGTCCAGCATTTGATCGCTATCGAAGGAGCTCCATGTTGAAGAAGAAAACACTTGTAGAGCGTGTAATTGTGATTCCCATACTTGTAGAGCTTGTAAATTACTATAGAGCTTGTCAAGTACTGTAGAGCTTTACACTTGTAGAGCTTGTAAAGTACTGTATATGTTACAACTTGTATTACGTGTCATTTGTAGAGCTTGTACTGAATCTGGCTATTGTTATTTGAATTATTATGTGTGTTTTCTTCTTGCCAATTTAAATACTGGTTATTTTCTTACTGTCAAATTGAAATATGAAGAATCTGAGCCTAATAGCTGGGACCCACTTATCAGAACCTGACAAGTGGGACCTGTTTGACTAGTGGACCCATTTAAAAAAAAGAAAACTAAAACTGTTGGTACAAAAAGGCCATGGCCTAGAAAATAAAAAGGCCAAACTGTAGGGCTTGGCCCGTGTAGCTGACCAAAATTAGTAGGGAAACAATATAAATGGGGTTAATTAATGGGCTTGGCCCATATAGACACCGAATTGGACCGGACTGATTCTAATCAATGACCTTTACATTTTCTCGCAAATTTGCCACATCAGCTTGCCACGTTGGATCTGACGTGGCCTGGGCACACAACCAGCGACCAAAACAATTGGTCGTTGAACCAACGACCTTTTGTTTTGGTCGTTGCCTTCTACGACCATATCACAAAGAAGGCCATTAAGTTTCATTAAAGACGGTCAGCTTTTGACCAACTGTTTTTGGTCACAAAAAGGTCGCAAATAAAAAACAATGACCATTCAGCGACCAATATTGATGGTCACAAGTTGACATATTTCTTGTAGTGACGTATCAATTTCCAGTTATGCTTGCCTCAATTAATTGCATGCACTTGAGGTGAAAGAACTCTCCTCTAACATGGCATGGACAGTTCAAAGGCCATGTGAATGATGCCACCATTGTTCTTGAGGATGTGACAGATCAGGAGACATGGTTTTAGTATGCCTATTTTGAAATGCCTGGATCTTGCAATGACCTCAATGTGCTTCACCGATCACCACTCTTTGTGCAGTTAGCAAACGGGGAACCACCACCGATGGAGTTTCAAGCAAACTGTCGAAGTAATGGGCCACGGGTAGGCTCACCCAGGTCTCTAGATTTATCAAGACTTTGGGCCAGCTCTGCCTAGCTGGGCCCCAAGCCGAGACTCCGCCCTCTGGGGCCAGCTGGCTCAGCGGCCGGCTGCCAGAGGGCGGGTGACCCAAGACTACGGCGCTCCGAGCGGCCAGCTCCTGACGGCCGCCTTCCAGAGAGGGCGGCAACGGGCAAGCGGCCGCCTCGTGACTACGGGGCGGCCGAGCTCCCGCCGAGAGTACAAGTCAAAGCATGGCTACAGAAAGGAACGACGCCTCACACTTTTGAGACAGGCATGGCTACAGTGCTCCGTACAGATGGAGATCTCCGCCCGATGGAGCACTGTGTCGTATCTACCCTGACGTCACTCTGGGCAGGCGGAGCCCTGTTCCCCATGATGGCCTAGGCAGTGACCCCAAGGAAGACGGCAGAAGCTCAACCAGGCGGATCAGAGAGGGGCCGGCCTCCAGCAGGCGGCCGTCCCTTGTCCCAAGGCAAGCACGCCATTAAGCTGATAAGACCAGGTGTGGCTATAGTGTCCTCCCACCAGGCGGCGGGACTGTAGCCACGCTAAGATGACCAAGCCCCCGTCACCAACAACACGGCTACAGTGAACAGGCACCAACCAGTCGGCGGGGCCCACCAGGTGACGGGCCCCAGCGGTCGGCGGAGAAGCCGGAGGCCGAAGACACTGACAGCTGGGCCCAGCAGCCGGCTAGATTACCATTGTACCCCTGGGGGGTAGGCCTATATAAACCCCCCAGGCCACCCATGCAAAGGGTTCGACCCCATTAGAACTAGCCACCCCTTAGAGTAGGAAGAGAGCTAGCCTTGCCTCTTTCTGCCTCTAGCATACAGCTCGAGGAGCACCTTTGTATCACTTGTGCCTTAGTGATCATGCGGAGACCCCGCAGACCAGGACTAGGGGTGTTATCTCCTAGGAGAGCCCCGAACCTGGGTAAAGTACGTCGGCGTTCGTGTCTACGCTTTATCCCGCTTCCAGGCACCGACGACGTTCTACTCGCTCCCACCATGATAAGCCATCCATTGGCATATGTCGCACCCAACCCCTGACATTTGGCGCCCACCATGGGGCGAGGTGCACCGTCTCCCGAAGATCTGCTCTAGACGAGAACCCTGTTCCTTCCTGGCGAGCGAAGCTAGCCCAGCACACCCGACAGCGTCAGCCTCGACACGCTGCATGGCGCAGAGATTGCCTGCGCGGCGAGTTGCCTCGCTGACCTTGTCGGCGAGATCGACCTCTCCGACGAGCCGGCCTCCGACCCAGGCACAAGCTGCCCTGATAGCCGCCTCGTCAGCCTCCTCGACCAGCTCCATGTCATCAGCGAGCCTACTGCAGACCTGGAGTCCGTCGGCTCGACCAATCCGATGATTGTCGACTCCGACACGGCATCGCTCGACGCGTTTCCCACCAACGTGGTAGTCTACGACGAGCCGCCCCCTCGCGAGTACATCGGCGGGAGCACCGTCACGGAGGTGCTCGTCATCAACAACGAGGAGCACTCGGACGGGCGTGCTCAAGATCCCCTCGACACCACTCTGCGCGACCTCACGGCGCCCATTCCCGAGGGCGTGGACGCTGAGGCGCTGGAGGCATGCCGCCTCCAGCTTCTCGAAAATGCTGGCCGCTTGTCCAGCATGCGCTGGCTGTCGGACGCCTATCGACACGAGATGGACTGGACCGTAGGCGGCACGCCGGCACCTAGGGGGGCCTAGCCGCCTCGGCACAGTTCGGCAGCGTGGCGCGACCATCGCCACCATGTTCGGGGCGGAGCGTCCTATCTACGCCACGCCTGCAGAGAACATCCGGGCCGCCCAGACGGTAAGGGATGAGCTGAACAAGTACAACGGCGACGAACTCCGCCACATGACGGAGCGAGTCCAACAGCTCCTGGACACGGCTGCCGCACAGCACGAGGCCGCCTGCCGCGCTGAAGACCCAGCCGAACGAAACAACGAGCCGCCCCCATGCCGAGATCATGGGGCGACCTCCCGGACATCGACTGGTGGCGCCCGCGTAGGAAAGGGCAATGAGCCGGCTGCTAGCCACAGTCGGACATGATGTCTACTACACAACCTTCTTCTTGTAGATGTTGTTGGGCCTGCAAGTGCACAGGTTTGTAGGACAGTAGTAAATTTCCCTCAAGTGGATGACCTAAGGTTTATCAATCCGTAGGAGGCATAGGATGAAGATGGTCCCTCTCAAACAACCCTGCAACCAAATAACAAAGAGTCTCTTGTGTCCCCAACACACCCAATACAATGGTAAATTGTATAGGTGCACTAGTTCGGCGAAGAGATGAAGATACAAGTGCAAAATAGATAGTAGATATAGGTTTTTGTAATCTGAAATTGTAAAAACAGCAAGGTAACGAGCGGTAAAAGTGAGCGTAAACGGTATTGCAATGATAGGAAACAAGTCCTAGGGTTCATATTTTCACTAGTGTAAGTTCTCTCAACAATAATAACATAGATAGAACATATGACAAGCCCTGAACATGCAACAAAGAGTCACTCCAAAGCCACTAATAGCGGAGAACAAACATAGAGATTATGGTCGGGTACGAAACCACCACAAAGCTATTCTTTCGGATCGATCTATAAAAGAGTTCGTACTAGAATAACACCTTAAGACACAAATCAACGAAAACCCTAATGTCACCTAGATACTCCATTGTCACCTCAAGTATCCGTGGGCAAGATTATACGATATGCATCACACAATCTCAGATTCATCCAACCAACATAAAAGTACTTCAAAGAGTGCCCCAAAGCTACTACCGGAGAGTCAAGAACGTGTGCCAACCCCTATGCATAGGTTCCCAAGTGTCATGAAACCCGCAAGTTTATCACCAAAACATACATCAAGTGGATCAATAGAATAACCCATTGTCACCACGGTTATCCCACGCAAGACATACATCAAGTGTCCATAAAAGACTCAATCCGATAAGATAACTTCAAAAAGGGGAAACTCAATTCATCGCAAGAGAGTAGAGGGGGAGAAACATCATAAGATCCAACACAATAGCAAAGCTCGGGATACATCAAGATCGTGCCATAGAGGAACACGAGAGATAACACGAGAGAGAGAGAGAGAGATCAAACACATAGCTACTGGTACATACCCTCAACCCTGAGGGTGAACTACTCCCTCCTCGTCATGGATCGCGCCGGGATGATGAAGATGGCCTCCGGTGATGGGATCCCCCTCCGGTAGGGTGCTGGAACAGGGTCCCAATTGGTTTTTGGTGGCTACAGAGGCTTGCGGCGGTGGAACTCCTGATCTATCTTCTGAACTGGAAGTTTTAGGGTATGGAGGTATATATGGGTGCAGGGGGTACGTCGGTGGACCTCCGGGTTGCTCATGAGGTAGGGGGGCGCGCCCAGGGGGCTCCTGAAGGAAATATGCCCTAGAGGCAATAATAAAGTTATTATTTATTTCCTCATATCATGATAAATGTTTATTATTCATGCTAGAATTGTATTAACCGGAAACATGATACATGTGTGAATACATAGACAAACATATAGTCACTAGTATGCCTCTACTTGACTAGCTCATTAATCAAAGATGGTTATGTTTCCTAACCATAGACATGTGTTTTCATTTGATTAATGGGATCACATCATTAGGATAATGATGGGATTGACATGACCCATTCCGTTAGCCTAGCACTTGATCGTTTAGTATATTGCTATTGCTTTCTTCATGACTTATACAAAGTTCCTGCAACTATGAGATTGTGCAACTCCTGTTTACCGGAAGAACACTTTGTGTGCTACCAAACGTCACAACGTAACTGTGTGATTATAAAGGTGCTCTACAGGTGTTTCCGAAGGTACATGTTGGGTTGGCATAAATCGAGGTTAGGTTTTGTCACTCCAATTGTTGGAGAGGTATCTCTGGGCGCTCTCGGTAATACTCATCACCTAAGCCTTGCAAGCATTATAACTAATGAGTTAGTTATAAGATGATGTGTTACAGAACGAGTAAAGAGACTTGCCGGTAACGAGATTGAACTAGGTATTGGATACCGACGATCAAATCTCGGGCAAGTAACATACCGATGACAAAGGGAACAACGTATGTTGTTATGCGGTTTGACCGATAAAGATCTTCGTAGAATATGTAGGAACCAATATGGGCATCCAGGTCCCGCTATTTGTTATTGACCGAGAATGGTTCTAGGTCATGTCTACATAGTTCTTGAACCCGTAGGGTCCGCACGCTTAACATTACGATGACAGTTTTATTATGAGTTTATAAGTTTTGATGTACCGAAGTTTGTTCGGAGTCCCGGATGTGATCACGGACATGACGAGGAGTCTCGAAATGGCCGAGACATAAAGATTGATATATTGGAAGCCTATGTTTGGACATCGTAAAGGTTTGGGGTGAAATCGGGATTTTACCGAAACACCGGGGGGTTACCGGAACCCTCCTGGGGGTTAATGGGCCTTAGTGGGCCATGAGGGAGAAGAGGAGGGCCGGCCAGGGCAGGCCGCGCGCCCCCTCCCTCCTAGTCCGAATAGGATAAGGAAGGGGGGGCGGCGCCCCCCTTTCCTCTTTCCCATCCCCCCTTTCCTTCTCCACCAAGGCAAGAGGGGGGAGTCCTACTCCCGGTGGGAGTAGGACTCCTCCAGGCGCACCCCAAGGGGGCCGGCCGCACCTCCCCCTCCGTCCTTTATATACGGGGGCAGGGGGCACCCCATAACACACAAGTTGATCTACGGATCGTTCCTTAGCCGTGTGCGGTGCCCCCCTCCACCATATTCCACCTCGGTCATATCGTCGCGGAGTTTAGGCGAAGCCCTGCGCCGGTAGAACATCATCATCGTCACCACGCCATCGTGCTGACGGAACTCATCCCCAAAGCTTTGCTGGATCGGAGCCCGGGGATCGTCATCGAGCTGAACGTGTGCTGAACTCGGAGGTGCCGTACGTTCGGTGCTTGGATCGGTCGGATCGTGAAGACGTACGACTACATCAACCGCGTTGTCATAACGCTTCCGCTTATGGTCTACAAGGGTACGTGGACAACACTCTCCCCTCTCGTTGCTATGTCATCACCATGATCTTGCGTGTACGTAGGAAATTTTTTTAAATTACTACGTTCCCAACAGTGGTATCAGAGCCTGGTTTTATACGAAAATGTCATATGCACGAGTAGAACACAAGTGAGTTGTGGGGGATACAAGTCATACTGCTTACCAGCATGTCATACTTTGGTTCGGCGGTATTGTGAGATGAAGCGGCCCGGACCGACATTACGCGTACGCTTACGCGAGACTGGTTTCACTGTTACGAGCACTTGTGCTTAAAGGTGGCTGGCGGGTGTCTGTCTCTCTCACTTTAGCTGAATCGAGTGTGGCTACGCCCGGTCCTTGCGAAGGTTAAAACAACACTAACTTGACGAACTATCGTTATGGTTTTGATGCGTAGGTAAGAACGGTTCTTGCTAAGCCCGTAGCAGCCACGTAAAATTTGCAACAACAAAGTAGAGGACGTCTAACTTGTTTTTGCAGGGCATGTTGTGATGTGATATGGTCAAGACGTGATGAGATATAAGTTGTTGTATGAGATAATCATGTTTTGTTGAAGTTATCGGCAACTGGCAGAAGCCCTACGGTTGTCTCTTTGTTGCATAAGATGCAAGTGCCAAATAATTGCTTTACTTTATCGCTATGCGATAGCAATAGTTGCAAGAGCAATAGTTGGCGAGATGACCATGTAACGACACATTGATATAGATCAAGATGATGAAGATCATGGTGTCGTGCCGGTAACGATAGAGATCATGACAGTACTTTGGAGATGGAGATCAAAGGCGCAAGATGATCATGGCCATATCATGTCACATATTTTGATTGCATATGATGTTTATCTGTTATACATCTTATTCTGTTTTGTTTGACGGTAGCATTTTAAGATGATCTCTCACTAATTATCAAGAAGTGTTCTCCCTGAGTATGCACCGTTGCGAAAGTTCTTCGTGCTGAGACACCACGTGATGATCGGGTGTGATAGGCTCTACGTTCAAATACAATGGGTGCAAAATAGTTGCACACGTGGAATATTCAGGTTAAACATGACGAGCCTAGCATATACAGATATGGCCTCGGAACACGGAGACCGAAAGGTCGAGCGTGAATCATATAGTAGATATGATCAACATATTGATGTTCACCGTTGAAACTACTCCATCTCACGTGACGATCGGACATGGTGTAGTTGATATGGATCACGTAATCACTTAGAGGATTAGAGGGATGTCTATCTAAGTGGGAGTTCTTAAGTAATATGATTAATTGAACTTAAATTTATCATGAACTTAGTCCAGGTAGTATTTTGCAAATTATGTTGTAGATCAATAGCTTGCGTTGTTGCTTTCATATGTTTATTTTGATATGTTCCTAGAAAAAATTGTGTTGAAAGATGTTAGTAGCAATGATGCGGATTGGATCCATGATCTGAGGTTTATCCTCATTGCTGCACAGAAGAATTATGTCCTTAATGTACCGCTAGGTGACAGACCTATTGCAGGAGCAAATGCAGACGTTATGAACGTTTGGCTAGCTCAATATGATGACTACTTGATAGTTTTGTGCACCGTGCTTAACGGCTTAGAATCGGGACTTCAAAGACGTTTTGAATGTCATGGACCATATGAGATGTTCCAGGAGTTGAAGTTAATATTTCAAGCAAATACCCGAGTTGAGAGATATGGAGTCTCCAACAAGTTCTATGGCTAAAAGATGGAGGAGAATCGCTCAACTAGTGAGCATGTGCTCAGATTGTCTGGGTACTACAATCACTTGAATCAAGTGGGAGTTAATCTTCCAGATAAGATAGTGATTGACAGAATTCTCTAGTCACCATCACCAAGTTAGTAGAACTTTGTGATGAACTATAGTACTCAAGGGATGACGAAAACGATTCCCGAGCTCTTCGTGATGTTGAAATCGATGAAGGTAGAAATCAAGAAAGAGCATCAAGTGTTGATGATTGACAAGACCACTAGTTTCAAGAAAAGGGCAAAGGGATAGAAAGGGAACTTCAAGTAGAATGACAAGCAAGTTGTCACTCCCATGAAGAAGCCCAAAGCTGAACCAAAGCCTGAAACTGAGTGCTTACACTGCAAAGGAAATGGTCACTAGAAACGGAAATACCCTAAATATTTGGTGGATAAGAAGGATGGCAAACTAAACAAGGGTATATTTGATATACAGATTATTGATGTGTACCTAACTAGTGTTTATAGTAACCCCCGAGTATTTGATACTTGTTCGATTGCTAAGATTAGTAACTCGAAACAGGAGTTACAGAATAAACAGAAACTAGTTGAGGGTGAAGTGACGATGTGTGTTTGAAGTGGTTCCAAGATTGATATGATCATCATCGCACACTCCTTTCGGGATTAGTGTTGAACCTAAATAAATGTTATTTGGCATTTGCGTTGAGCATGAATATGATTTGATCATGTTTATTGTAATACGGTTATTCATTTAAAATCAGAGAATAATTGTTGTTCTGTTTAAATGAATAAAACCTTTGATGGTCATACACCCAATGAAAATAGTTTGTTGGATCTCGATCGTAGTGATACACATATTCATAATATTGATGCCAAAAGATGCAAAGTTGATAATGATAGTGCAACTTATTTGTGGCACTGCCGTTTGGGTCATATCGGTGTAAAGCGCATGAAGAAACTCCATAAAGATGGATTTTTCGGAATCACTTGGTTATGAATCATTTGATGCTTGCGAACCGTGCCTTTTGGGCAAGATGACTAAAACTCGGTTCTCCGGAACAATGGAACGAGCTACTGACTTATTGGAAACAATACATACCGATGTATGCGGTCCAATGAGTGTTAATGCTCGTGGCAAGTATCGTTATTTTCTAACCTTTACAGATGATTTGAGCAGATATGGGTATATCTACTTGATGAAACATAAGTCTGAAATAGTTGAAAAGTTCAAAGAATTTCAGAGTAAAGTGGAAAAATCATCGTAACAAGAAAAATAAAGTTTCTACGATCTGATCATGGAGACGAATAATTGAGTTACGAGTTTGGTCTTCAATTAAAACAATGTGGAATAGTTTCATAGCTCACGCCACCTGGAACACCACAACGTTATGGTGTGTCCGAACGTCGTAATCGTACTTTACTAGATATGGTGCGATCTATGATGTCTCTTATCAGTTTACCACTATTGTTTTGGGGTTATGCATTAGAGACAGCTGCATTCACGTTTAATAGGGCACCATCTAAATCCGTTGAGACGACACCGTATGAAGTATGGTTTAGCAGTAAACCTAAGCTGTCGTTTCTTAAAGTTTGGAGTTGCGATGCTTATATGAAAAAGGTTTTCAACCTTATAAGCTCGAACCCAAATCGAAGAAGTGCGTCTTCATAGAATACCCAAAAGAGACTGTTGGCTACACCTTCTATCACAGATCCAAAGGCAAGACTTTCGTTGCTAAGAATGGATCCTTTCTAGAGAAGGAGTTTCTCTCGAAAGAAGTGAGTGGGAGGAAAGTAGAACTTGATGAAATAACTGTATCTACTCCCTTATTGGAAAGTAGTTCATCACAAGAACCGGTTCCTGTGACAACTACACCAACTAGTGAGGAAGCTAATGATATTGATCATGAAACTTCAGATCAAGTTTCTACTGAACCTCGTAGGTCTACCAGAGTAAGATCCGCACCAGAGTGGTACGGTAATCCTATTCTGGAAGTCATGTTACTTGACCATGATGAACCTACGAACTATGAGGAAGCGATGATGAGCCCAGATTCCGCAAAATGGCTAGAGGCCATGAGATTTGAGATGGGATCCATGTGTGAAAACAAAGTATGGACTTTGGTTGACTTGCCCGATGATCGGTAAGCCATTGAGAATAAATGGATCTTTAAGAAGAAGACTGACGCTGATGGTAATGTAACTATCTATAAAGCTCGACTTGTTGCGAAAGGTTTTCGACAAGTTCAAGGGGTTGACTATGATGAGACTTTCTCACCCGTAGCAATGCTTAAGTCTGTCCGAATCATGTTAGCTATTGCTGCATTTCATGATTATGAAATTTGGCAAATGGATGTCAAGACTGCATTCTTGAATGGATTTCTAGAAGAAGAGTTGTATATGATGCAGCTGGAAGGTTTTGTTGATCCAACAGGTGCTGACAAAGTGTGCAAGCTCCAGCGTTCCATTTATGGACTGGTGCAAGCATCTCGGAGTTGGAATAAACACTTTGATAGTGTGATCAAAGCATATGGTTTTATACAGACTTTTGGAGAAGCCTGTATTTACAAGAAAGTGAGTGGGAGCTCTGTAGCATTTCTAATTTTATATGTATATGACATATTATTAATTGGAAATGATATAGAATTTCTGGATAGCATAAAAGAATACTTGAATAAAAGTTTTTCAATGAAAGACCTCGGTGAAGCTGCTTACATATTGGGCATCAAGATCTATAGAGATAGATCAAGACGCTTAATAGGACTTTCACAAAGCACATACCTTGACAAAATTTTGAAAAAGTTCAAAATGGATCAGGCAAAGAAAGGATTCTTGCCGGTGCTACAAGGTGTGAAGTTGAGTCAAACTCAATGCCCGACCACAACAGAAGATAGAGAGAAAATGAAAAATGTTCCCTATGCTTCAGCCATAGGCTCTATCATGTATGCAATGCTGTGTACCAGACCTGACGTATGCTTAGCAATAAGCTTGGCAGGAAGGTACCAAAGTAATCCAGGAGTGGATCACTGGACAGCGGTCAAGAACATCCTGAAATAACTGAAAAGGACTAAGGATATGTTTCTCGTATATGGAGGTGACAAAGAGCTAGTCGTAAACGGTTACGTCGATGCAAGCTTTGACACTGATCCGGACGATTCTAAATCGCAAACCGGATACGTGTTTTTATTAAACGGTGGAGCTGTAAGTTGGTGCAGTTCTAAACAAAGCGTTGTAGCGGGATCTACATGTGAAGCGGAGTACATAGCTGCTTCGGAAGCAGCAAATGAAGGAGTCTGGATGAAGGAGTTCATTTCCGATCCAGGTGTCATACCTAGTGCATCGGGACCAATGAAGATCTTCTGTGACAATACTGGTGCAATTGCCTTGGCAAAGGAATCCAGATTTCACAAGAGGACCAAGCACATCAAGAGATGCTTCAATTCCATTCGGGACCAAGTCCAAGTGGGAGACATAGAGATTTGCAAGATACATACGGATCTGAATGTTGCAGACCCGTTGACTAAGCCTCTCTCACGAGCAAAACATGATCAGCACCAAGACTCCATGGGTGTTAGAATCATTACTATGTAATCTAGATTATTGACTCTAGTGCAAGTGGGAGACTGAAGGAAATATGCCCTAGAGGCAATAATAAAGTTACTATTTATTTCCTCATATCATGATAAATGTTTATTATTCATGCTAGAATTGTATTAACCGGAAACATGATACATGTGTGAATACATACACAAACATATAGTCACTAGTATGCCTCTACTTGACTAGCTCGTTAATCAAAGATGGTTATGTTTCCTAACCATAGACATGTGTTGTCATTTGATTAATGGGATCACATCATTAGGATAATGATGTGATTGACATGACCCATTCCGTTAGCCTAGCACTTGATCATTTAGTATATTGCTATTGCTTTCTTCATGACTTATACAAAGTTCCTGCAACTATGAGATTGTGCAACTCCCGTTTACCGGAAGAACACTTTGTGTGCTACCAAACGTCACAACGTAACTAGGTGATTATAAAGGTGCTCTACAGGTGTTTCCGAAGGTACATGTTGGGTTGGCATAAATCGAGATTAGGTTTTGTCACTCCGATTGTCGGAGAGGTATCTCTGGGCCCTCTCGGTAATACTCATCACCTAAGCCTTGCAAGCATTATAACTAATGAGTTAGTTATAAGATGATGTGTTACAGAACGAGTAAAGAGACTTGCCGGTAACGAGATTGAACTAGGTATTGGATACCGACGATCAAATCTCGGGCAAGTAACATACCGATGACAAAGGGAACAACGTATGTTGTTATGCGGTTTGACCGATAAAGATCTTCGTAGAATATGTAGGAACCAATATGGGCATCCAGGTCCCGCTATTGGTTATTGACCGAGAATGGTTCTAGGTCATGTCTACATAGTTCTCGAACCCGTAGGGTCCGCACGCTTAACGTTACGATGACAGTTTTATTATGAGTTTATAAGTTTTGATGTACCGAAGTTTATTCGGAGTCCCGGATGTGATCACGGACATGACGAGGAGTCTCGAAATGGTCGAGACATAAAGATTGATATATTGGAAGCCTATGTTTGGACATCGGAAAGGTTCCGGGTGAAATCGGGATTTTACCGGAACACCGGGGGGTTACCGGAACCCTCCCGGGGGTTAATGGGCCTTAGTGGGCCATGAGGGAGAAGAGGAGGGCCGGCCAGGGCAGGCCGCGCGCCCCCTCCCCCCTAGTCCGAATAGGATAAGGAAGGGGGGGCGGCGCCCCCCTTTCCTCTTTCCCCTCCCCCCTTTCCTTCTCCACCAAGGCAAGAGGGGGGAGTCCTACTCCCAGTGGGAGTAGGACTCCTCCAGGCGCACCCCAAGGGGGCCGGCCGCACCTCCCCCTCCGTCCTTTATATACGGGGGCAGGGGGCACCCCATAACACACAAGTTGATCTACGGATCGTTCCTTAGCCGTGTGCGGTGCCCCCCTCCACCATATTCCACCTCGGTCATATCGTCGCGGAGTTTAGGCGAAGCCCTGCGCCGGTAGAACATCATCATCGTCACCACGCCATCGTGCTGACGGAACTCATCCCCGAAGCTTTGCTGGATCGGAGCCCGGGGATCGTCATCAAGCTGAACGTGTGCTGAACTCGGAGGTGCCGTACGTTCGGTGCTTGGATCGGTCGGATCGTGAAGATGTACGACTACATCAACCGCGTTGTCATAACGCTTCCGCTTACGGTCTACGAGGGTACGTGGACAACACTCTCCCCTCTTGTTGCTATGTCATCACCATGATCTTGCGTGTACGTAGGAATTTTTTTGAAATTACTACGTTCCCAACAGGTCCCTCCACCCTCGTGGGCAGCCCAGGACTCCCCTGGCGTGCACTCCAATCCCATCAGCTTGGTTTCCTTCCAAAATTAACTTCTCCAGTTGATTTCGTTTCGTTTTGACTCCGTGTGATATTCCTTTTCCTCGAAACACTGAAATAGGCATAAAACAGCAAATCTGGGCCGGGCCTCCGGTTAATAGGTTAGTCCCAAAAATAATATAAAAGTGGAAAATAAAGCCCAATATTGCCTAAAACAGTAGATAAAAGTATCATGGAGCAATCAAAAATTATAGATACGTTGGAGAAGTATCAAGCATCCCCAAGCTTAATTCCTGCTCGTCCTCGAGTAGGTAAATGATAAAAAAGAATTTTTGATGCGGAGTGATACTTTGGCATAATTTCAATGTAAATCTTCTTAATTGTGATATGAATATTCAGATCCTAAAGATTCAAGACAAAAGTTCATATTGACACAAAAATAATAATACTTCAAGCATACTAATCAAAGCAATCATGTCTTCTCAAAATAACATGGCAAAAGAAAGTTCATCCCTACAAAATCATATAGTTAGGCTATGCTTCATTTTCATCACACAAAGATGTTCCCAACTTCTATAACCCCGATGACAAGCCAAGCAATTGTTTCATACTTAAATAATCTCAAACTTTTTCAACCTTCACGCAATACATGAGCGTGAGCCATGGATATAGCACTATGGGTGGAATAGAATATGATGATGGGGATTGTGTGGAGAAGATAAAAAAGGAGAAAGTCTCACATTGACGAGGATAATTAACGGGCTATGGAGATGCCCATCAATTGATGTCAACATGAGGAGTAGGGATTGCCATGCAATGGATGCACTAGAGCTATGAATGCTCAACAAAAGAAAACTAGTGGGTGTGCATCCAACTCGCTTGCTCATGAAGACCTAGGGCATTTGAGGAAGCCCATCGTAGGAATATACAAGCCAAGTTCTATAATGAAAAATTCCCACTAGTATATGAAAGTGATAACACATGCGACTCTCTACATGAAAAGCATGGTGCTACTTTGAAGCACGGTATATGAGACTCACTACATGAAGAACAAGGTGCTACTTTGAAGCACAAGTGTGGAAAAAGAGATAGTAACATTGCCCCTTTTTTATTTTTTTTATTTTCTTTTTTTTGGGGCCTTTCTTTTTTTTGGCCTTTCCTTTTTTTATTTGGGCAATGCTCTAATAATGATGACCATCACACTTCTATTGATTACAACACAACGATTACAACTCGAAACTTAGAACAAGATATGATTCTATATGAATGCCTCCGGTGGTGTACTGGGATGGTGCAATGAATCAAGAGTGACATGTATGGAAAATAATGCATGGTGGCTTTGCCACAAATACGATGTCAATTACAAGATCATGCAATGGCAATATGACAAAAGTAATGTATGTCATGAATATGATGATGGAAGTTGCATGGCAATATATCTCGGAATGGCTATGGAAATGCCATAATAGGTAGGTATGGTGGCTGTTTTGAGGAAGATATAGGGAGGTTTATGTGTGATAGAGCGTATCGTATCACGGGGTTTGGATGCATCGGCGAAGTTTGCACCAACTCTCAAGGTGAGAAAGGGCAATGCACGGTATCGAAGAGGCTAGCAAAGGCGGAAAGATGAGAGTGTGTATAATCCATGAACTCAACATTAGTCAAAAGAACTCATATACTTATTGCAAAAATTTAGAAGTCATCAAAAATCAAGTACTACGCGCATGCTCCTAGGGGGATAGATTGGTAGGAATAGACCATCGCTCGTCCCCGACCGCCACTCATAAGGATGCACAAGCCAGGTACACTTCATGTTTCAAATTTGTTACACAACTTTAACCATACGTGCATGCTACGGGACTTGCAAACTTCAACACAAGTATTTCTCAAATTCATAATCACCCAACTAGCACGACTTTGATATTATCACCTCCATATCTCAAAACAATTATCAAGCATCAAACTTATCTTAGTATTCAATTCACTCAAAAGAAAGTTTCACATATCTTGAACACCAAGTATATTAACATTAAGCAAATTACCATGCTATTAAAGACTCTCAAAATAATCTAAGTGAAGCATGAGAGATCAATAGTTTTTTTAAAACAAATCCACCACCGTGCTCTAAAAGATATAAGTGAAGCACTAGAGCAAAAATTATCACGCTCAAAAGATATAAGTGAAGCACTATGAGCAAAACTATCAAGCTCAAAAGATATAAGTGAAGCACATAGAGTATTCTAGCAAATTCCAAATCATGTATGGCTCTCTCTCATTAAAGGATTTCAGATCTTGATACTTCATTCAAACAGCAAGCAAAGCTAAAGAAAACTACAATGCAAGGATAACACAACTCATGTGAAGAAGCAAAAACTTAGGCTCAACCGATACTAACCGATAGTTGTTGAAGAAGAAAGGTGGGATGCCTACCGGGGCATCCCCAAGCTTAGATGCTTGAGTTTTCTTGAAATATTATCTTGGGGTGCCTTGGGCATCCCCAAGCTTGAGCTTTTGTGTCTCCTTAATTCCTCTGATATCATGGTTTCTCTTTTTATCAAAAAGCTTCATTCACAACAAACTCAACAAGAACTCGTGAGATAGGTTAGTATAAACCAATGCAAAACCTTATCATATTCTACTGTAACAAATCACTTAAATTATTATTTCACATTGAATACTAAATGTCTCTGTATATTTAATACTCCTATCCTCAAATAGAATCATTAAACAATCAAACATATGCAAACAATGCAAACATAACAACAATCTGCCAAAACAGTACAGTCTGTAAAGGATGCAAGAGTATAAATACTTCCCTGACTCCAAAACTTATGAACTAAAATTCCCACTGTAATAAATTTATCATAGCTCAATATGCAAAAATATTCAATGTTAGAGCATGCTCTGACTTTTCTAGGGAATTTTTGCAACAGCGGTAAACTTTCTGTTTTCAAATAGCAACATGTATACTAGCAAAACAAGCATGGAAAAGGCTATCCTTGACTTTTTTTATTGAAACTAAAGAAGGAAGACATTATTCTAACTAACAGAAAGCAAAAACTAACAAAATAAAATGATGCTCCAAGAAAAACACATATCATGTGGTGAATAAAAATATAGCTCCAAGTAAAGTTACCGATGAACGAAGACGAAAGAGGGGATGCCTTCCGGGGCATCCCCAAGCTTAGTTGCTTGGTTGTCCTTGAATATTGCCTTGGGGTGCCTTGGGCATCCCCAAGCTTAGGCTCTTGCCACTCCTTATTCCATAGTCCATCGAATCCTTACCCAAAACTTGAAAACTTCAACCACACAAAACTCAAAACAAAACTCGTAAGCTCCGTTAGTATAAGAAAATAAAACAACCACTTAGGTACTGTAATGAAATCATTCTAAATTCATATTGGTGTAATATCTACTGTATTCTAACTTCTCTATGGTTCATACCACTTAATACTAGCCATAGATGCATCAAAATAAGCAAACAACACATAGAAAACAGAATCTGTCAAAAACAGAACAGTCTGTAGTAATATGCATAAAACGTATACTTATGGAACCCCAAAAATTATGAAATAAATTGCTGGACCTGAGAAATTTGTCTATTGATCATCTGCAAAAATAATCAACCTAAAATCACTCTCCAGTAAAAAATGGCAGCTAATATCGTGAGCGCTAAAGTTTCTGTTTTTCACAGCAAGATCACATAAACTTCACCCAAGTCTTCCCAAAGGTTCTACTTGGCACTTTATTGAAACAAAAGCTATAAAACATGATTAGTACAGTAGCATAATCATGTGGACACACGAAAATAGTAAGGATAAATATTGGGTTGTCTCCCAACAAGCGCTTTTCTTTAATGCCTTTTTAGCTAGGCATGATGGTGACAATGATGCTCACATAAAAGATAAGAATTGAAACATAACGGGAGCATCATGAAGCATATGACTAGCACATTTAAGTCTAACCCACTTCCAATGCATAGGAATTTTGTGAGCAAAAAACCTATGGCAACAATAATCAATGAGCATAGGAAGGTAAAACAAGCATAACTTCAAGATTTTAAGCACATAGAGAGGAAACTTGACATTATTGCAATTCCTACAAGTATGTGTTCCTCTCTCATAATAATTTTCAGTAGAATCATGAATGAATTCAACAATATAACCATCACCTAAAGCATTCTTTTCATGATCTACAAGCATAGAAAATTTACTACTCTCAACATAAGCAAATTTCTTCTCATGAATAGTAGTGGGAGCAAACTCAACAAAATAACTATCATGTGATTGAAAATTAAGATCAAGATGACACGTTTCATGGTTATAATTATTATTTAAAGCATACGTGTCATCACAATAATCATCATAGATAGGAGGCATGCTTTCATCATAGTAAATTTGCTCATCAAAGCTTGGGGGACAAAAAATATCATCTTCATCAAACTCATTAGCATCATGGATATTCAGGGAATTCACACTAACAACATTGCAATCATGCTCATCATTCACATATTTTATGCCAAGAATTCTATGTAATTCTTCTTCTAGCACTTGAGCACAATTTCCCTTTCCATCATACTCACGAAAGATATTAAAAAGGTGAAGCGTATGAGACAAACTCAACTCCATTTTTTTGTAGTTTTCTTTTATAAACTAAACTCGTGCTAAAACAAGAAACAAAAAGATTCAATTGCAAGATCTAAAGATATACCTTCACTTACCTAGCCTCCCTGGCAACGGCGCCAGAAAAGAGCTTGATGTCTACTACACAACCTTCTTCTTGTAGACGTTGTTGGGCCTGCAAGTGCACAGGTTTGTAGGACAGTAGCAAATTTCTCTCAAGTGGATGACCTAAGGTTTATCAATCCGTAGGAGGCGTAGGATGAAGATGGTCTCTCTCAAACAACCCTGCAACCAAATAAAAAAGAGTCTCTTGTATCCCCAACACACCCAATACAATGGTAAATTGTATAGGTGCACTAGTTCGGCGAAGAGATGAAGATACAAGTGCAAAATAGATAGTAGATATAGTTTTTTGTAATCTGAAATTATAAAAACAGCAAGGTAACGAGTGGAAAAAGTGAGCATAAACGGTATTGCAATGATAGGAAACAAGGCCTAGGGTTCATACTTTCACTAGTGTAAGTTCTCTCAACAATAATAACATAGATAGAACATATGACAAGCCCTCAACATGCAACAAAGAGTCATGCCAAAGCCACTAATAGCGGAGAACAAATGTAGAGATTATGGCCGGGTACGAAACCACCACAAAGCTATTCTTTCGGATCGATCTATAAAAGAGTTCGTACTAGAATAACACCTTAAGACAAAAATCAATGAAAACCCTAATGTCACCTAGATACTCCATTGTCACCTCAAGTATCCATGGGCATGATTATACGATATGCATCACACAATCTCATATTCATCCAACCAACATAAAAGTACTTCAAAGAGTGCCCTAAAGCTACTACCGGAGAGTCAAGAATGTGTGCCAACCCCTATGCATAGGTTCCCAAGTGTCACGAAACCCGCAAGTTGATCACCAAAACATACATCAAGTGGATCAATAGAATAACCCATTGTCACCACGGTTATCCCACGCAAGACATACATCAAGTGTTCATAAAAGACTCAATCCGATAAGATAACTTCAAAAAGGGGAAATTCAATTCATCACGAGAGTAGAGGGGGAGAAACATCATAAGATCCAACTACAATAGCAAAGCTCGGGATACACCAAGATCATGCCATAGAGGAACACGAGAGAGAACATGAGAGAGAGAGAGAGATCAAACACATAGCTACTGGTACATACCCTCAGCCCCGAGGGTGAACTACTCCCTCCTCGTCATGGATCACGCTGGGATGATGAAGATGGCCTCCGGTGATGGGATCCCCCTCCGGCAGGGTGCCGGAACAGGGTCCCGATTGGTTTTTGGTGGCTATAGAGGCTTGCGGCGGCAGAAATCTCGATCTATCTTCTGTTCTGGAAGTTTTAGGGTACGTAGGTATATATGGGTGCAGGGGTACGTCGGTGGACCTCTGGGTTGCTCACTAGGTAGGGGGCGCGCCTAGGGGGGGCGCCCTCCATCCTCGTGGGCATCCCGGGACTCCCCTGGCGTGCACTCCAAGCCCATCAGGTTGGTTTCCTTCCAAAATTAACTTCTCCAGTTGATTTCGTTCCATTTTGACTCCGTCTGATATTCCTTTTCCTTGAAACACTAAAATAGGCATAAAACAACAAATCTGGGATGGGCCTCCGGTTAATAGGTTAGTCCCAAAAATAATATAAAAGTGGAAAATAAATCCCAATATTGCCTAAAACAGTAGATAAAAGTAGCATGGAGCAATCAAAAATTATAGATACGTTGGAGACGTATCAGGACACGCATCTCCATCGAGCGGGACGAGGAAGGCCGCCCTCGCGCAGTAGAGCGGCGGGGCGACCTGCCGCCTCCCCTGCCTCGTGGAGCGAGATACCCCACTCCGCCTCCTGTCATGCACCCGACACTCGGCGACCGCCTTGGCCGCCGAGAGGGAGTCGGAGATAATGATGCTCTCCACCGGATCGATCGTCTCAACCGATCCCTGGCGCTTGAAGAAGAAGATGCGCTAGGCCCTCCCTGCTTCGGCCCCTGAATTCGCGAAGAGCCCTTCCCCAAGGGGTTCACCTTCCCACGAGACACGCCCAAATACACCGGCTCCGTGAAGCCGGAGGACTGGCTGGTCGACTACTCCACAGTCGTCAGCATAGCAAACGGCAACAAGCGCGTTGCCGTGAAGTATGTTCCGCTTATGCTTCAAGGCACTGCCCGGACGTGGCTCAACAGCCTGAAGCCCCGCAGCATCAACAGTTGGGTTGATTTCAATGAGGTCTTTATCCGCAACTTCACCAGCACTTACAAGCGGGCCCCCAAGCCCCGACAGCTCTCCTTATGCGTCCAAGGGCCCACGGAGTCAACTCGCGACTACCTCACGCGCTGGACCGAGCTGCGCAATTCCTGCGAAGGCATGCACAAGGTGCAGGCAATCGAGTACTTTACTGCCGGGTGCCGAGAAGGCACCCTCCTCAAGCATCGACTCCTCTGCGACGAGCCCGAGACCCACGATGAGCTACTGGTCATCACCGACAAGCACGTCACGGCCGACTCCTCCATGAAGGCGGAAATCCTGGTTGACGCGTCCAGCAAGGTGGCACCTCAGGCACCTCGGACTCCGGCTGGTGACACCAGTCGGCGACAGCAGCCAGGTGATAACAAGCGGAAGGCCACCCAGCCGGCTTCCTCCAGCCGGTAGGTGGCGACGGTTGAGGATCAGCAGCCAGAAGGGCAGCCGGCCCCCAAGCGGCAGAAGGGCGGCAAGTCCAATTGGTTGCCCGCTTTCTCTTATGAGCAAACCTTGGATGCACCCTGCAAGTTCCATAGCGGCGCGAAGCCCTCCAACCACACCACTCGGAAGTGTCACTGGCTCGCCAGAATTGCCAAGGGAGATGGACTCCTGCCTCCTCCGCCTGCCAGACCGCCGCCTCCGCAGCCCCAGCAGCCGGCGGCCCGACCAGTCGGTGCCTTACAAGACGAGTACCCAGAGGAACACGGAGCTTATGTTGTGTTCACCAGCGTGGCCGATGACAGACGCAACAGGCGGCAACAACAACAAGAAGTGAAAGCAGTAGCCTCCAACACTCCAGAGTTCATGCATTGGTCTGAGAAGCCTATCAGTTGGAGCAGGGCCGACCACCCGGAGGTGATGCCTTCCCCTGGTTCATACGCCCTGGTCCTAGAAGCGACCCTTGCAACGGAGAGGCGAGCAGCCCATTTCTCCAGAGTCTTGATAGATGGAGGCAGCAGCATCAACATCTTGTACCGCGATACAATGGAGAAGTTGGGAATCAAGCAAAAGCAGCTCGTCCCCAGTCGGACTGTATTCCACGGCATAGTCCCTGGCCTTTCCTGCTAACTAATCGGCAAGACCCAGATTGATGTCCTCTTCGGAGACAAGAATCACTTTCGCCGAGAGCCAGTTTGGTTCGAAGTGGACCTTCAGAGCCCCTACCATGCACTGCTAGGCCGGCCTGCTCTAGCCAAATTCATGGCAGTCCCCCACTACGCCTACCTCAAGATGAAGATGCCGAGTACCAAGGCGATTCTGACAGTGGTCGGAGACTACAAGAAGTCGATCGCTTGCGCCGCGGACAGCAGCCGGCTAGCCGAGTCCCTCGTGATTGCAACCGAGAAGCGGCTCCTTGACCGGGTGGTGGCGTTGGCAGGCAAGAAGCTGGAAATGTCACCCACACCCCAGGAGTCGGAGGCTAAGGGCTCGTTCAAGCCGGCCAAGGAAACAAATAAAATGCCCTTGGACCCAGAGCACCCGGAGAGGCACGATGTCGTAGGCACAGGCCTTGACAGCAAATAGGAAGGCGAGCTCGTCGATTTCCTCCGTGAGAATCGGGATATCTTCGCATGGTCCCCCAAGGACATGCCGAGTGTTCCGACGGATTTCGCCGAGCACAAGCTACATGTCCGACCTGACACCAAGCCGGTCCGGCAGCCCTTGCGCCGCCTGTCAGAAGAGAAGAGAAGAGTCGTTGGAGAAGAGATAGCCCGACTCCTAGCAGCCGGATTCATCATGGAAGTATTCTTCCCAGAGTGGCTGGCCAACCCAGTCCTAATATTGAAGAAGAACAAGCAGTGGCGCATGTGCATTGACTACACCAGCCTCAACAAAGCCTGCCCTAAAGATTCGTTTGCTCTGCCAAGGATTGATCAAGTGATAGACTCCACAGCCGGATGCGAGCTGTTGAGTTTTCTAGATGCATACTCAGATTATCACCAGATAAAGCTGAACCCAGCCGACAGGCTGAAGACCGCCTTCATCACGCCGTTTGGAGCCTTCTGCTACCTGGCCATGACGTTCGGCTTGCGAAACGCCGGCGCCACGTTTCAGCGTTGCATGCAGAAGTGCCTCCTCAAGCAACTCGGCAGAAATGCCCATGTATATGTGGATGATGTGGTGGTGAAGACGGAGAAGCGTGGCACTCTGCTAGAGGACCTCAAGGAGACCTTTGAAAACCTGCGGCGATTCCAGATTAAGCTCAACCCGGAGAAATGTGTCTTTGGAGTACCAGCCGGCCAACTTCTTGGTTTCCTGGTCTCAGAGCGCGGCATAGAGTACAATCCTGTGAAGATCAAGGCAATTGAGATGATGAAGGTGCCTACCCGACTGCTGGACGTGCAGAAATTCGCCGGCTGCCTGGCGTCAGTCAGCCGTTTCATCAGCCGGCTGGGCGAGAAGGCTCTTCCCCTATACCAACTCATGAAGAAGACCACTTTTTTCGAGTGGAACAACAAGGCGGACGAAGCATTTCTCCAACTCAAGAAGATGTTGGCAACCCCGCCTGTCCTGGCGGCTCCGACTGAGAAGGAGCCCATGCTCCTCTACATTGCAGCCACTAGTCGGGTTGTCAGCATAGTCATGGTAGTAGAGCGCAAGGAGAAGGACAAAGCATTGCCGGTCTAGAGACCGGTGTATTACTTGAGCGAAGTATTGTTTCCGCCTCCAAACAAAACTACCCCCACTACCAGAAGATGTGTTATGGAGTGCATTTTGCCACCAAGAAGCTGCAGCCTTACTTTCAAGAGCACCCCATAACTGTCGTCTGCACAACCCCGCTTGCTGAGATCATCGGAAGCCGGGATGCCTCTGGCCGAGTGGCCAAATGGGCTATTGATCTGGGCCCTTACACCATCTACTACTAGCCTTGCAGCGCCATCAAATCACAAGTGTTGGCCGACTGCCTCGTCGATTGGGCCGAGACCCAATATTTGCCGCCTGCACCAGACTCCACTCATTGGCAGATGCATTTTGATGGCTCAAAAATGCGCACTGGTCTGGGAGCCGGCGTCGTCCTCACCTCTCCCAAGGGCGACAAGCTTAAATACGTACTGCAAGTCCACTTCGCCGCCTCCAACAACGTAGCAGAATATGAGGTACTCATACACGGGCTTTGGCTTGCCAAGGAACTTGGCATTCGCCGGATCCTGTGCTATGGTGACTCCGACTTGGTGGTCCAGCAGTCATCAGGCGACTGGGACACCAAGGATGCAAATATGGCGAGCTACCGCTTCCTCGTGCAGCAACTCAGCGGATACTTTGATGGGTGCAAGTTCCTTCACGTGCCAAGGAATGACAACGAGCAAGCAGATGCCTTGGCACGGATTGGCTCCACCCGACAAGCAATACCAGCCGGCGTTGCCCTACGCCGCCTTCTGAAGCCGTTTGTCAAGCCGTCTCCTGAGTCAGACTCCATCTTTGTGTCGGCCCCCCCTGAAGCAGTCGGATCCGACTTGGCGACCCCAAAGGCCGGCAAGGGGGTTTCAACAGGCGGCCCGGGGACTGCTACAACCGTGCCCGACCTGGGGACTTTGGAGCCCGGCCCGGGGACTTCTTCAGCACAGCAGGCGGAAGCAGCTACCAACCCGCCGCCTCCCGGCTCAACTGCCCTCGTACAGATTGCAGTGATCGATGTCGAAGAAATTGCAACGCCCTCATGGGCTCAGCCGATCCTCAAGTTCTTGGTGAACAAGGAGCTGCCAACCGATGAAATCTTAGCCCGACAAGTACAGAGGCGAGCTACAGCTTATACTATAGTCAACAAAGAGCTGGTGCGAAGAAGCGTCACAGGAGTTTATCAGCGGTGTGTGGAGTCGGACCAAGGCCAAGCAATACTTAGAGATATCCACCAGGGCGAGTGCGGCCACCACACGGCTTCGAGATCACTTGTGGCCAAAGCTTTCTGCCACGGGTTCTTCTAGCCGACTGCCCTGGAAGAGGCCAAAGAGCTGGTTCAGAAGTGTCAAGGGTGCCAGAGGTTCCGCTCCAAGCCACACCTGCCGGCTTCTGCACTCAAGACCATTCCCATAGCCTGGCCCTTTGCTGTGTGGGGACTGGATATGGTGGGACCATTCAAGACGGACCGTGGTGGCATGACCCACTTGTTGGTTGCGATGGACAAGTTTACCAAGTGGATAGAGGCAAAAGCAATCAAGAAGCTGAATGGGCTGACTGCCGTGACCTTCATCACCGGCATCACCACGCGATACGGCATCCCACACAGCATCATCACCGAACCAACTTCGCCAAGGGAGCCCTGGCTCGTTTCTGTGCAACAGAGGGCATCCGCCTGGACTTAGCGTCCGTTGCCCACCCACAGTCAAACGGCCAGGTGGAGCATGCAAACGGCCTAATTTTGTCCGGCCTCAAGCCCCGACTGGTCGAGCCTCTAGAGCGTTCGGCCGGCTGCTGGCTCGACGAGCTGCTGGCCGTCCTTTGGAGCATGCGCACAACTCCAAACAAGTCAACGGGCTTCACGCCCTTCTTACTCGTCTATGGTGCCGAAGCCGTCATCCCGATGGATATTGAGTTCGATTCCCCAAGAGTCACCATGTACACCGAGGCGGACGCCAAGGAAGCACGAGAAGACAGTGTCGACTTGCTGGAGGAAGGCCGGCTGTTGGCGCTCAGCAGGTCAGCCATCTACCAGCAGAGTCTGCGCCGATACTACAACCGCAAGGTGAAGCCAAGGTCCTTCCTGGAGGGAGACCTTGTGCTCCGGCCGATCCAGCGAACAGCCGGATAGCACAAGCTCTCGACACCTTGGGAAGGCCCCTTTATCATCAGTAAGGTGTTGGGCAATGATGCCTACTACCTGATCGATGCCCAGAAGCCCAGAGTGCGCAAGGAAGATGATTCAGGCAAAGAAACGGAGAGGCCGTGGAATGCAAACCTCCTCCGAAGGTTTTATAGTTGAAAGCAGTATGTATCATGCTACCTTTTGTACTATGTATAAAGACTTCGGGTCCCCCAAGAAGAGCTCGGGGACTGCCCTCTTTTATCTATATGATAAGTGTCATGCTTATGAGAATGTATAGTCTATTTCTTCCGCCTGGCACCGGGTTCGATCAGTTGGCCCGGAGCCTCGCCGCCTTCTACAATATGTCGCCTCCTGCAGCCGGACAAGTAGTGTGCCGTCACCAAAGCTTCCTTTGTCAGAAGCCACGGCTCGCAGAGCGACTGCATGGCGGGCAAAGGTTGCAAAGAGGTGCCCCACACGAAAAAACGACTAAGGAAGAAAGCGCATATTGTAGCAAGCGGCATCGCACCTAGCCATCTGGCTGCCTGGCAGCCAGACAACCGGCCTCCAACTTACCACCCAAAGCTCCGAATGGCTAAGTCCTAGCCCCCCTCACAAATGGCTAGAGTGCTCAAACCAGCCACGGTCCGCAGAGCGGCCGCCTGGCTGGTAAAAACAAAGCCAAAGGGTCGGCGGCAAAGGAAAAAACCAAGGAGAAAAAGGGAAAAAAGGTTGGAGGTCAGCACAGCAAGCATAAGCAATGATAAATATTTATATGGATAAAAGGCCTCTCGCCAGCATTCAAACAGAGTTTGATATACACCCCGAGGGTGGAATTGTGCGAATTTAACCAAAGTGTTCAGAGTAGCAAGCAGAAACAGATAAAATCCTAAGGAGCAGCACAAGACTCTGGCTGGGCGGTGCCGGTTGGCGCAACAGAGGACTCCGGCTGGGCGGTGCCGGTTGGTGCGGCAGAAAGATCCGGCTGGCCGGTGCCGGATGGCGTGGCCAATGGCTCCGACTGAACGCTGGAGTCGGCCGCGCCACCTGATGCGGCAGGCAGCTCCGTTTGAGCAGAGGGATCGCCGGCGGCAGGCGAGACATTGGAGTGCTGGAGGACGGAGTCGGTGGCGTCCGTCGGAGGAACGGGCGGCGGGTCCGCCCCCACTTGAACGCCTCCAGCAGCGGGCGGCACCTTGGTGCATGGCTCGTTGCTTGAGGCTCGGTCAGGTTGGGGCTGGCCGTCCGCCCCGACCTCCGGCATCTCGACGTCGCTCTCCTCGTCTTCCTCCTCCTCCTCCTCTCCTTCCTCCTCCCTGTCTTCTCCTTCATCGCTGGAGTCGATGACTTCAGCAGAATCTTCGCTGTCTTCTGGGTTTAGCCCAAGCCATCCGTGCGGAGCTTCGCCGCCTTCCTTGACCACCTCCGGGACGAAGACACTGGTGTCGATGAAGTCGGCGATCGCCGCCGCCCTATTGACGAGCTCAGCTTCCACCACCGCCAGCTCCTCCTGCGCCTCCAGCCGGAACGTGGCTAGCTGGGCTAGATCTAGCCCAGGGTACCATGCCTTGATGAATTCCAAGGCCCGGCGCGCTCCTTCCTAGGTTGCTGAGCCTTTCCAGGCTTCCAGGCGGCCGGCCGCCACCTCCAGCCAGTCGGCAGTCTGACTTGGGGTGCGTGGAGCCGGTAGGCCTGGCCAGAGGGCGGAGACCGCCTGGGCTCCGATGCGCTGCAGGCGGCACAGCAAGAGGTGAGCAGGCCGAAGCCGGGCCTGAATGCTGAGGACTTGTTCACCAAGGGTCCAGGGGGCATCAGCAGTGATCTGCGCACCCTCTGCCCTTCGCTCCTCGTGCTGGGCCTCGATCATCTGGGTCGCGGCTACAGAATGGCCCGGGAAGAAGTCTGTCCGGGCAGAAGAAGAAAAAAAGGCCAAAGTTATAAGCAAGGCCTGATAACTCAAAGCAAGAAACTAAGAGAATAAGGGCTTACCATCGACCAAGTCTTTGATACTGCTGAAGCAGGCCGTCACCTGGGCCTCCTTGTCAGCCCAGGCAGAGCGCTCGAGCTCAAACTCAGCAAGGAGGCTGGTCTCCGCCGTCTCCACCTTTATCTGGGCCGCCTTGAGGGTTTCCGCATGTTCGGCAAGTTGGGCGACCAGGCGGTCCTCCTCCTCTGCCAGCTTGCTGCACTCCGCCTTCTTGCCACACAGGGCGGTCTTGGCTTCGCCCAGCTGCTGCTGCAGGGCGGCGTTAGCCTCTGAAAAAAGAAAGAGAAGAAGAAGGCATCAGTCAAGCGAACAAGACAAAGGAAAGAAACAACCGAGGAGATTCGACCCGACTGCTCAGCAGTCGGCCTGAACCTCGGGGACTACAGCCCGCAGGCGCGCCAGCGCGCCCTCGCGGAAAAGAAGTGGTTGACAAGGGAAAAAGACGACTGAGGAGATTCGGCCCAACTGCTCAGCAGTTGGCCCGAACCTCGGGGACTACAGCCCGCGGGTGCGCCAGCGCACCCCCGCGAAGAAAAAAGATAGAAACTTACGCCGGCTTTCAGCCAGATGGGCCGTCTGCGCCTCCAGCTCCTGAACCTTGGAGTTGTAGGCGGTCGCGCAGAGGTTGTGATAATCCTACAGGAGAGGCATCGGATGAAATTAGCAATCGAACAATTCCAAGATAAAGTTCCGACCCGCCTGCTCAGCAGCTGGCCCGGAACTTGGGGACTACACCCAGTGGGTGCGCTTGCGTGCCCCCACAAGAGAACCAAAGAAGATCATTCGAAGAAAAAACACAAACACAACTTACCCGGATGGTGGTGCGCGACTCCAAGTAAGCCTCGTTGCAGTGCTTAAGCGCCTCCGCCTCCGCCCGAAGCTTGGCTTGGACGACAAGAGACGCCTGGTTCAGGGCGCTAGTCCCACCCCCGCGTATCCACCCCACGGGCGCGGCGCTGGTCGCCTCGGTATCGGGGGCCGACAAGCTCGTGGCGCCGATCTCCTGCGGCCGCGGTGCTGAGGCCGCCTTCTCCATATAGCGGCGCGTGGGGATGCGGACCAGAGGAACCATGACCATCACCACCGTATTGTCGACTGGCGGCACCGGCGGCGCCACTGGCTGCTCATCCCGTGGCTCGCTGACTGGCGGAGGCAGCGGGGGCGGGGCGGCAGCACAAAGACGTCCGGCATGGCTACGTCGCCGCCCCCCTGCTCCCGAATCGGGTAGTCGCCGCCGGCTCCTCCGGATGTCGCCTCGAAATCAGGCAGAGGCGGCGCAGCATTGAGGGCGGCCACGAGTAGCGGCTCTTGGCGGCGGGCGGCCTCCGCGAGCCGCTCCTTCTCCCCGGCCTAGGCTTCCGCTTGCGCCAGCGCCCTCTCGGCAGACGCGGCAGACAAGTCCGCCTGCTCCTTGGCCAGGCGGTCGGCCTCCGCCTCATCGCGCGCGTCCCGTGCGTTCCGCTCTGTCGCCTCCCGGAGGTCGGCGGCCAAGTCGATGCGCCGACTGGTCGAGGAGGTCGCTGCCGACCTGAGGACTGAGCCGGCGCCCGACTTCTCGAGGGTTAGCGGAGCCCTGAAGCAAGAAGACAAGTCAGAAGATTTTCACGCCAGATTGATGAAGAAACAAGGAGTAAGGAAATGATGCTTACGCCGACACCATAACTGGCACCTTCGGCTGCCTTTGATATTGGGTCGCCCTAGCCACAGTCTCTTTCCGCCTGGTCGCCGCGGCCGGATTCTTGGGCTTCTTTGGGGCGCTGCCGAACAGGGTCGAGCCCTGTTTCCGCTTGCGCTTGCCTCCTGGGGCGGGCGGCCCAGAAGAGGGGTCGGCGCCGGTGGTGGCGGAGCTCCGGGCTGGGCGCGGCTCGTCTTCGTCTTCATCGTTGTCGGGCCAGGCCTCCACGCCGCCGCCTCTCTTAGAGCCGCCTGCTCCACCACTGCCGTCCGCTCTGCCGCCGCCGCCTGTCGCGTCGTCGACCAGGGCGGCCACCCCCAAGTCGGGTCGTCCAAGTCACTCTCCGCCCTGTCCGCCTGGAGGTTATCACCCGGCCCCAGGAGGGTGGCCGTTGCCTCGGACATATAAATCTGCAACCAAGAAGGAATCAAATCTTGAAGGGCAGTGTCATAAATAGAAACTAAGAGAAGAAAGTAGTCCAAAGGACAAAAAGAAGAAACTTACAGCAGGAGGCGGGTTGTGGCGAGAGTATGACCGCTTCCCGTACCGCCACTCCTTCTCCGACATCTTGAGGTCGGAGATCTCGTTTACCATCTGCGAGACTTCAGCAGGCGGCATTCCCTTCGTGCATAGCCGGCACGGGTCGCGGTGTCCTCCCATCCGGAAGATCGGATGAGGGCGGCTCTAGAGCGGGAGGACCCGGCGCTCCACGAAGGCGACGAGAAGGTCGGAGGCCACGAGGCCCTCCGACTCTTGGAGCACTCGGAGTCGGCCGATGGCGGCCGCAGCGTCCGCCGACACCGGCTTCGGCTTGTACTTCCAGGAGACGCGAGCTCCGGTGGGGGGGCGGCCTCGTAGGCCGGCAGGTTGAGAAAGTCGGCAGTAGGGTCCACCTTCTCGACGTAGAAATAGGATTGCTGCCACATCTTCACCGACTGTGCCAGCTTGATGATGGGGAAGGCGTTCCGCTTTGCCGGCCGGCGCACGGCGACGAAGCCCCCGCACTCGGCCGCCGTCTCCTTGGCGGAGGTGCCGAGCTTTCCATAGAAGAATGCTCCCCACAGCTCGATTGTGGGGAGGATGTCGAGGTAGCCCTCGCACGCCATGACGAAGGCGGAGAGCAAGGTCACGGCGTTGGGCGTGAGGTGGTGAGGTTGAAGGTTGTAGAAGTTGAGGAAGGTGCGAAAGAAGTCGCTCGCCGGGAGGCCGAAGCCGCGCAAGAAATGCAAGCGGAAGACGACCCGCTCGCCTTCCTACGGCGTCGGCGAGATCTCCGTCTCCAGCGGCACCCGCGCATTGATGAAGGCCGCGCTGGGCATCCGGCGTGTGTCGCGGAGGAAGGTGATGTGATCCTTGATCACAGTCGATCCATCCCAGTCGCCCATGGCTCCGGCTGGCGACGCGGAGAGGAGAGACGCGTCGGCGACGAGCAACGGCGGCGGTGCTACGGCAGCAGCAGCAGCGGAGGCTGAGAGGAGAAGAAGAAGAGTGGGAGGGGACGCAGGAACTTTGCCGCACCTCTCCCCCTCCCTACTTATAGCGTCCGGGCTATGTAGACGAGGCGGCGGGACGTGGGGTCGTGGGATTAACTGCGCCCACGTCCCCACGCCCCCCGTCTCCCGTGCGCATTTACCCCGTCGTGAATGGTCGTGGGAATGGCAACCGCCCGCTCCGGCGCAGTGAATCTGCCCGGTTGCCGAGGCGCGGTAGTGGTGGGCCCGGCCCGGTGTCATGTCCCGTCCAGAATGTGGGGTGGCAGGCTTGCCAGGCTGACGTGCGCCGCGTGGCGCGTCCGTGGCGGGCGGCTGCCTAGGAAGCTTAACAAGCACGCCACCTGTTTCCCGCCTTGAAGTTCAAAATCAAACATATAACTCCGCCTGGGTGAGGCCGGCTTTAGCAGTTGGCTAGCCGCAAGACGGATCGACGTTCTCCCAGAGCTCGGTGAGGGGGGAAGCCGCTGAGACTTCGCGCCCCCTCGACCACGACGCATCACCGGCTTCGGGGACTACTGTCGGAGTAATGGGCCACGGGTAGGCTCACCCGAGTCCCTAGATTTATCAAGACTTTGGGCTAGCTCCGCCTAGCTGGGCCCCAAGCTGAGACTCCGTCCTCTGGGGCCGGCTGGCTCAGCGGCCGGCTGCCAGAGGGCGGGTGACCCAAGACTACGGCGCTCCGAGCGGACGGCTCCTGACGGCCGCCTTCCAGAGAGGGCGGCAACGGGCAAGCGGCCGCCTCGTGACTACGGGGCGGCCGAGCTCCCGTCGAGAGTACGAGTCAAAGCATGGCTACAGAAAGGAACGACGCCTCACACTTTCGAGACAGGCGTGGCTACAGTGCTCCGTACAGACGGAGATCTCCGCACAACGGAGCACTGTGCCGTATCTACCCTGACGTTGCTCCGGGCAGGCGGAGCCTTGTTCCCCATGACGGCCTGTCGGTACGGCCTGCCGGAGGCGGGCCCTATCGGGCAGTGACCCCAAGGAAGACGGCGAAAGCTCAACCAGGCGGATTAGAGAGGGGCCGGCCTCCAGCAGGCGGCCGTCCCTTGTCCCGAGGCAAGCACGCCATTAAGCTGATAAGACCAGGTGTGGCTACAGGCGGCGGGACTGTAGCCACGCTAGGATGACCAAGCCCCCGTCACCAACAACACGGCTACAGTGAATAGCCACCAACCAGTCGGCGGGGCCCACCAGGCGGCGGGCCCCAGCGGTCGGCGGAGAAGCCGGAGGCCGAAGACACTGACAGTCGGGCCCAGCAGCCGGCCAGATTACCATTGTACCCCTGGGGGTAGGCCTGTATAAACCCCCAGGCCACCCATGCAAAGGGTTCGACCCCATTAGAACTAGCCACCCCTTAGAGCAGGAAGAGAGCTAGCCTTGCCTCTTTCTGCCTCTAGCATATAACTCGAGGAGCACATTTGTATCACTTGTGCCTTAGTGATCATGCGGAGATCCCGCAGAGCAGGACTAGGGGTGTTATCTCCTAGGAGAGCCTCGAACCTGGGTAAAGTACGTCGGCATTCGTGTCTACGCCTTATCCCGCTTCCAGGCATCGGCGACGTTCTACTCGCTCCCACCATGATAAGCCATCCATTGGCATATGTCGCACCCAACCCCCGACACAAACGGTCGCACATACATCATGGCTACTACCTAGTGGATGAGATTTATCCTGAAGGGGCAACATTTGTGAAACCAATTTCAAGCCCCCAAGATAAGAAAGAATGTCACTTTCATAATGCTCAAGCAGCTGCTAAAAAAGGATGTGGAGAGGGCTTCTGATATTTTACAAGGCTAATTTGCTATTGTGCATGGACCAACTATGTTTGGGAATCAAGAAATCCGTTTCTACATCATGACTCCTACCACTATCTTGAAAAATATGATCACAGAAAATGAGCGTGATAAAGATTGGGTCACTCCTTCGAATTCACGAGAAAAGTGGTGCATACAATTAGAAGGAAAGACCACATCCGACACTTTCTTCTAAGTTCACCATAAAATTAGAGATGCAAATATTCACGCAGATCTTAAAAAAATCTCATCGAAGGGTGGTAGACGTGGAATGGGCAATAAGATCACTAGTTCTACCTCTATATTTCATATCATTTGTGATGAACTTTGTGTCATGTGTGATTTTTCATCTAGAAAAGCAGGATCATCCTAACCTCTACATAATTATGATGCTTTTATGTGTGATGAACAAGTGTGTTGAATTTAAACATGTGAATTGATGAACTATGTAATAATTAAGTACTAATTGTGTTTTATTTATTCCAGGTTTATTTGACACTAGTTTGATATTATTTTGTTTCAAATTGATTGTGTTGAACATGCCAAAAATGTTTAACATAGTTGAAGAAGATCAAAAAATATTGCGCATCAATTTTCACAGCAGCGACCTAAAATCTTCTCTGTCCTAGCCTAAAACCATTTTTAGACACCAACCTTTTTCATATTAACTAGGACAATGCCCATGCGTTGCAATGGGATATAAATATTTTAGTACGCCAGCTTGTGATTAACCTACCCATGTTAATGCTATTTTGTAAATAAATGTTTATCAAATCATGCCAGTGATTTTCCTTGTAGTTTGATTAGAATTTTGTTAAGCATATTAAAGTGAAATTGGTTTAGAAGATAAGTAAATTAAGGTGATTGATTATCATACATGGACGGTTGTACGAAGGGTTGATGGGAAGAAAAGTAAAACATGAAACCTTACATTCTTTTTAAGTAGTAGATATAGATGAAGATTAAGGCATGACAGAAGCCTATTGCTCCTGTTTTGCGAGGAACTATTTCCTCTCACGATCAACAAGAATCAGCGGTTCCTCCAGATCCAAGGGCGTCACCGGTGATTCCTCCGCTTCTCGTTCTCTCCGTTCGCTGTCTTGGCGTTGTGAGGGGGAGGGGAGACTAGGTTTCTCGTTCGAGCGTGCAGTAATCCTAGGTTTCTAGGTTTGTCGAGTTTCCTCTATCGTTGTCATGGCAGGGCTGATGCAGATGATGCTCATAGGAATAATGGTCTTCCAGCCCATGCTCCTGCTCGTCAGAGGTGTTGCTGGTGCCTACAAGAGGCCTGTGGAGTCCAGACTGTTGGGGCGACTTTGATTTGGCGTTGCTCCTTGGCATGATGGCAGGGATGGGGTGCTCTTGGAGGGTGGCGGTGATGACTATTGCGAATATGCAGAAGACGATGGAGGATTCCTGGTGAAGGGTAGATTGGTGTTGGCCCCATTCCGGCGTTGAAGAGGCTCAGAGGGCTCCTTCGGCCGATGTTCCTTATCGGTTTAGATCCAGGCTTTCGGGGTCGGTGGCTATCATCCTATCGCTGCTCGTTAAGGCCTCCTGGCGGGTTTCTTCGGCGCCAAGACGTGGACCAGCTTTGGGTGCTCCTCTTCTCCGGCGACAACTAAGGTTGTGGGTGCTTGGTAGTTACGGCATGGATACTATATACATAAGTACAACCGCTTATTATATCTTCCTTATTTGTTTGTTGCTGGTATGCCTTTCTCTGTATCATTACTATTACGGGAGATGAAGATTCTATAGGACTCGTCATTCGGACATGGAGTATCTACTCCCGAGCTCAAATGCTCCATTATAAACAGTAAAATTAAATTTTTTTGTAAAAAAATTAAAAACTTCTGAACTTTTTTTGTGGTTAACTTTGACAAATGTTTTGTATGGTTGCAAAATTTCAGCATGAAATGACATTCGTGGAAGTCGTGGCAAAAAAACAATTTTGCCACTACTTCCACAAATGTCATTTCGTGCTGAAATTTTGCGAGAATAGAAAACATTTGTCGAACTTTAACAAAAAGAAGTATTTTTTTTGTTTTTTACTACTTTTTTTGTTTTTTTAACTATTTTCTTTGATTTTACTGTTCATGAGTTTGAGCTCTGGAGTCAGAATAACTCTTTCGTCGTCAATCGTCAACTTGTTATCCTCCTCCGCTCCTCTCTCTTCCTTGTTGGCCCTGTGATTCATATTAATTAAATATTAGAAGTTGTAAGCAGCTGGACAATGGTCGCAAAATAAAAAAATGGAAAAGAGCTGGACAAGGCAAGACAGCGCAAAGTCATTTTCCGCGGTTCCTGCATGTACTGGTACATCTGAGAGCATCTACTTTTTCTGAGATTTCGTGAGACTGTATGACCCACCTAAGTGTATAGCACTCGTATATTTCTTGTATTTTTCTTTTTAGTCAAATCAATGGTAGCATAATGAACCCCAAAGTACACCTTTTGTCAGCGAAGGTACGCATGCAAGTCTCTCCTCTCATTTTACCCGCGGAACAAGTCCATAGACTTTATTTCGTCTTAGACAATTTAAATCAACCATACCTTTTAAACTATAGACTTATTTTTAAAAACCTTTTATATATTTGGACTTCGGCGTCAAGAGCTTTAAAACTAGACCAATTTTGGATACGTTTCGAACACATTTAATTTTTGACATTTCACATTTCATACGTGAAATAAACTCATTTCACTAGAAAAAATTGAAACAAATCTATTTCACTAGAAATATGTGAAAATAACATTTTTCACCTAAACTTGTTTAACCTGAATATGAAAGTCAAATGTCAACTTGTCAAACTAATTATTTGGAAGTGTGTAATATTTTATTTCAAAAGAGTATAATATGTTATTTAAAAAATGTGTAACTGAAATAGATGTGATTTTTTTGAAACAAGCCGGTGAAAAGTAAAATGCACCTACTGAAAGTGAAAAAAAATGTGAAACTAAAATCTCAACTTGTGAAGTTGAAAATTATGAAATGTGTAACAGTTTATTTCAGAATATGTAACAATTATTTTATAAAACCAATATGAAACTAAAATGTTAATTTGTGAAAATTGTGAAAACAATATGAAACTCAAATGTTAATTTGTGAAACCAATTATTTTCAAATGTGTAACAGTTAATTTTAAAAGAGTGGAACATGTTATTTCAAACATGTGCAATTGAAATATGTGTGTTTTTTTGTGAAGAAGCGAGTGGAAAGTGAAATTCATATTCTGAAAGTGAAAACAATATGAAACTAAAATGTTAATTTGCGAAACCAATTATTTGAAATGTGAAACCATTTTTTTAATTATGAAATATGTTCTTTCAAAAACGTGCAATTGAAATAGATATGATTTTTCTGAAACACGCCCGTGAAAAGTGAAACGGCAATTCCGAAAATGGAAAACAACATGTAACTGAAATGTCAACTTATGAAAATGATTATTTTGAAATATATAATAGTTTATTTCAAAATAGTGAGATATGTTATTCCAAAATGTGGAATTGAAATCGTTATGATTTTTGTGAAACAAGCTTATGAAAAGTGAAATGTGGGTTCTGAAAATGAAAACAATATGAAAACAAAATGTCATCTTGTGAAACTGATTATTTTCGAAGTGTGTAACAGTTTACTTGAAAATAGTGAAATATGGTTTTCCAAAAAATTGAAATTAAAATATATATGATTTATGTGAAATATGTTACATGAATTTTAAACCGACTTAAAATATGTCCAAAATCGGTCTTGTTTGAAAGGTATTTGTGACAGGAGTTCAAATATATAAAAAGTTTTGAAACCGGAATTTTGGTTTAAGAGATATGATGCTTTAAGTTAGCAAAGGTGAAATAAATGGATGAATTAGTATGAGAGAGAGAAGAGAGAGAATGGCAGCACATGTATGCAAACTCATATACCATCTGACTAAAAGCTGACATTGGTGGGATCTCAGGTTTGATAGCTGTATATTCTCAAACTAAAATGAGTTGTTTTTTATATTGCACAGTGCAACACTAATCTATAGACGACGGAGTGAACGACCAGGTGTCGGAACCGTGCAATTTTCCGCTTCGGGCAATACAGGCCTAGAAGCATGTGTGGTGCGCAATTTTCCGCTTCGGGCAATACAGGCCTAGAAGCATGTGTGGTGCATGTGGATGGAATTCTAACTCCCTCAGCTTTGTCGTCGTATCGTACCAACCATCGACCACACACCAGCGTGGAGACGTGGATTGGCGCTCTCTTTGTCCAGTAGGTCACTGACCCGGCGGCGGCGGCTACCCGGCGCTCTCCCTTGTCCATTCCGGCGCTCCCCGGTCCCCACTCCCCACCATGCCCGCTTCCCCTTGAATGCCCACCTCTGCTTCCAACCTCCACATCAAGCTCCAGTTCATCCGCGGCTACGATCGAGCGAGTTTCCCGAGCCCATACCGATGGCCCTGGCTCCCTCGGGCTCAGGCAGCACGCCGGTGATCGCCGAGGTAGAGATGAACGGCGGCGCCGACCAGAGCGCCACCACCGTACGAGCCACCGTCGTGCAGGCATCCACAGTCTTCTACGACACCCCCGCCACTCTCGGTAACTACTCGCTCGCCGTTTCCCCTGCCTTAGTAAATGAATCACTTAAATTCTTTCTCTAGCCCTCCCTGCTGCTGCTCGATTACCTTCGGAAGAGTTACCAGCGTGTTGGATTAGTTTAAGTTGTCATTAGCTGAGATGAAACCATGGGGTCATGGAGATGAGATGATCGTCTAAACTTTTTTCGGTGCAGTTAATTTCTGAATCCGCGGGTATTGTGACTTTGGTGTTGTGAGAGACACCAGTTTGTTGTTATATACCGTCGCTTTGCCATGACTGGCAAAACTTCTTTTTTGCATCGTGTATAGTGGTAGAAAAGGTTGCCTTCTCGGTGCAAAACTCAGTAATGCAATGGTGGAGACGGCTGTTAATGATGGTGTCTCTTGTATCCCTTGATTTTGATGCATAAGCCTTGTCTTAGCCTTCCTCCCGCAAAGGGATGTTCATGCTTCCTTTGTCCTCAGGGTAGGAAAACTAGAGTTGTTATATTCCTTCTGTTTGATTCATACCACTGAAATAATTGTAGGCAGCAAGGGTCATCACTAAGACTAAGAGCTTCTTTAAAGACTTCACTATGATTTGTTATTCAACATATATTTGTACTGTTTGATGCCATATAAAGCTAGTTGGTAAAGAGTGGCAACAACATGTATGCTACATTTTCTTTCTTTTACATCATGTATTATTTACTTATTCAGTTGAAAGAAACCACTGTTGACATAAACCTAACAGAGATTTACCTCACTGTACCAAGCAAAATAAGAAGATGAAGCTGCTGCACCTTCTAGAAATTAGAATGTTTTCTTGTCCTGCAAAGTTTGAAGTTTATACGTTATTTCGTTTGAGAGAAACAAAAATGACAAATGTGCCTGCACAGATGCAAAAATGGATGGCTAAGATAAGGGGTATCATGTAGCTCAAGCTACACAAAACCACACTCAGTCCCATGGTAAAGTTCCTCTGTAGGTTGAGCTACATGGAACCTCTTATCTTCAGCCCTTCAGCATTGCTTTGAGATCCGTACTCTCCAACTAAATTGCAACAACAAGTTCTCTTTTTTGTTTCTTTCAAATGAAAGAACATATGGACTTCAAACTTTGCAGATCAAACAAACTTTACAACTTCAATGTGTGAAAAAACTTTCAGGTTTTTGGACCAACATAAATATGCAAAATGAGGATTTTTTGATTAAAAAAATAAATTCTAGCATTTTAAATGCATGCAAAAATCAGAAGTTTTCCCCCATAGTAATTAGAATGTTTTGTTGTCCTGCAAGTTTGAAGTTTATATGTTATTTCGTTTGAGAGAAACAAAAAATGACAAATGTGCCTGCACGGATCGCAGTGCAAAAATGAATGGCTAAAATAAGGGATACCATGTAGCTCAAGCTACACAAAACCACACTCAAGTCCCATCCATTTCCGCCACCTCTGCAATTGCCTGGCATGGGAACATAATTCACAGTTTGTTTTTCTGGATATATGTGCAGTACTAAGATTATTTTGTATTAGAAGAAGACCTAAGATAGTGCAGGTCGTACAGCCCACAAAGAAAAGCAGAAGGAAAAATAAACTACAAAAGGCTTATTTGGAGGATGAGATGGCTATTTATCAGCATGGGTTATGTGTTGGGACAAACCCGTTCCAGCGACGAACGCCGAGTAGCTTTCGGCGGCACGAACGCCGGACGAAACTCTCTCTGACACATACTCGGACATACAGAGGTGGAAGAAAGAGGAGGACACTGGATTTTTCGGCAACAAACGCCCGCCGCACGAACGGCGTTTTTTTTTTTCGAGCTCAAAACTCGCTCGGCACCACACCGTACCACAATGGACTGAATTACATGGCTTAAATAGCCAGACTCACCGGCCACCCCACAGCGTGAACGCACACATAACTAACTACCCTGGAGTCTGGAGTCTAACAAACTCTATCCATGCACACACACGGACGCTCACCTCCTAGAATATCTCAACCACATGCACCTATATCCATCTGATGCATGCACGTAGCTAACAACTTAACCAGCTAACTCAGCCATGCATAGACTAACCAACTCACGCACGCACGTAGCTAGCTTATCCATGCAACAAAGTCATGATTATCCTAACAATCTCCCCCTAATCTTGACTTCCATCGCCAAAGTTGTTGCAGTTCCCGCCGACGTCGTCGCCATCGCCGCCGCTATGGTCCCCACCACGCTTGACACAGCCTCCAGCCTCTTCCTCGGCAACACACGTTATGCTCCTTCTCCGCCGACGACACACGCCCGACTTTCCGGCGACATACGCCGTCTTCCCCGATCCGGTTGCGGCGACATACGCCATCTCCTCCGGCTCCGGCAACACATGCCAGTGACAGCCACAGCGCCACGCATCTCCTCAGGCCGACACACGGCCCGGAGCTTCATCGTGCAGCCGCCGCTGAAACGCCGCCACCGCCGGACTCGTCGCGTGTCGTCGTCGCAACACGCTCGCTCAGGCCTCCACGTCCACCAAGCTCGCTGCGGACTCACCGCGTGCCGCATCCGCGTCTGCCATGGCCCCAAATCTTGAGGCTTTGATACCAAATGTTGGGAGAAACCCGGTCTAGCGACGAACGCCGAGTAGCTTCCGGCGGCACGAACGCCGGACGAAACTCTCTCTGACACACACTCGGACATACAGAGGTGGAAGAAAGAGGAGGACACTGGATATTCCGGCGACAAACGCCCCGCCGCACGAACGGCGCCACGCCGACGAACGGCGGTTCTTTTTTTTCTTTCGAGCTCAAACTCACTCGGCACCACACCGTACCACAATGGACTGAATTACATGGTTTAAATAGCCAGACTCACCGGCCACCTCACAGCCTGAACGCACACATAGCTAACTACCCTGGAGTAGGGCTCCAAGAAAAGCTCGAGGCTCGTGAGCCGCTCGAGATCGACTCGTTTTTTGGCTCGACTCGAGATCGACTCGAAAAGAAATGAGCCGAGTTTGAATACTTCATGTAGCTTGATCAAGATACAAGCCGATCTTGAGCTGATATTGGCTCGCTCGATTGTAACTCGATAGCTCGAGATAATATCATTATGTTAAATGATCATGTCATATATTAAATGGAAATAAGATAATTTATTACCATATATGATGCCCATGATTTTTCTCCAATTTATTTACCAGCAAACATGGAAGCTTAATTAAGTGCGGAGAAGATTTTGGCCTAATTATGGCACGCAGTCGACTATGTGTTAAATATCCAGTTTTTCTTTGGCAAAAGTTCCCAGCATATGCGCCTTCGGTTTCTACAGACTAGTAAAAAACAAATATAATATGACAAAAATTCATTCGAATTGTTGCATTGCTTATATTATCTTTGAAACTAATAAATTCTAATATGTTGGTCGATTGTGCTTCTTTGGTATGGTGATGGAGTGACTTAGTTCAAGTTCTATGACAACTCCAAGATCATCTCCGACCTGCATTATGTTGCAACTTTTTATGATCTTTGGCCAATAATTTGTTTTCCAAATTACTCGTATATGTCTGTCATGAATCATTATCTTATGTTGATACTAGACTTTTCGTTATGAGAGAATAAGTCAAACTACTTTGAAGAAATTTATATTATCATGGTCTTAATTGGAATACTATTTTTAGTGCTTTCTTATGTCATGTTGTGCCTTATCTAGTTGGAATAATCTCCATAGATTTATATTTTTTACCATCACATTTAACTCGAAACTAGCTTGAAATCGACTTAAGATCGTTACAAGCTGAGCACGAGCCATGTTCTATAACTCGATCTTGAGCTTCACTCAGTTTGAGCTCGCTCAAATTTTGATATGAGTTGAGCCGAGTCAAGTCCAACTAGCTCGAACTCGACTCGTTTGCAGCCGTACCCTGGAGTCTGGAGTCTAACAAACTCTATCCATGCACACACACGGACGCCCACCTCCTAGAATATCTCAACCACATCCACCCATATCCATTTTATGCATGCACGTAGCTAACAACTTCACCAGCTAACTCAACCATGCATAGACTAACCAACTCATGCACGCACGTAGCTAGCTTATCCATGCAACAAAGTCATGATTATCCTAACATTATGTGTATGTGTATCTATTGCTAATATCGTTATTCCCACTGCAGATAAAGCAGAGAGACTGATAGCAGAGGCTGCTGGATATGGTTCACAGTTGGTCGTGTTCCCAGAAGCTTTTGTTGGTGGTTATCCTCGTGGATCCACCTTTGGCTTTGGGATCAGTATTAGTATGACTAATCCACAAGACAAGGGAAAGGGTGAATTCCAGAAGTATCATGCAGCTGCCATAGATGTGCCTGGTACGTGAGAATGTAATGCAGTATGTCCGCTTTCTTTTTTCAACTATTATTTTCTTATTGCCGACTACTGTTAACTTCTAAAGCACGTATGTGTTATCTTGCTAATATATTCTTCCTTGCATTTGCTCCTGTTGTTAGTCTCCCTTTTTGTGTCTGACATATGTGTAATTTGGAGGACAGCTAGCATCTGCTTTTTTCATCTTTAGCATGAAGCATATCTGCATATCAATAATTGCTTTACAACCGAGTCATGTCTTCTTAGTATTGGCCAGAGGAAGAACTGATTTTTGCAGATGCATATTGTTCATGGCACTCTTTGGTTCTGAAATGGAAAATCAAAGATCTTTTTCGCATACTTTGGTGAACACTACAGAAATGTATTCGCGAAAGAAAAAAACACTACAGAAATGCGGTTCCTATTTGTTAGAGTTGTGTCGAATATAGTGTACAAGGTAGGTAGGTTACAGTTGGACTATGAGTTGTATTGTGTTTACATAGGATATGGAGTCGTGTCCTAATAGGACACTTGTATCCTAGGCCTCTCATATATAGCGGGGATAGACACACAATGTAATATATGCCAACATAATAGCACAGACGCGCAAGAGGGAGCCGGCGGCGTGTGCCGGGCGCCCGGATGGCCGGTGTGCGGTATTGTGACGGTGTCACGGAGAGGAGCGCACGTAGTCAGACCCCAGGGATGTAGCCATATCGGTGAACCTCGTTAAAAAATCTCAATGTTGTGTTCGTGTGATTGTTTGGTCCTCGGATGATCGACGGTATGCCTCGGATTTATTCTAACAAGTGGTATCATGAGCTAGGTTGTTTGGAGGCTGTGTATTGTTGATCTAGAGAAGAACACGTGAAAGCTGTTGATGGGATCTAGCGAGATGCAATGAGTATGATTGGAGACATGGCAGCGGATGTTGTCAGCGTCGGTGGATCAAGGTTGTTCTTGAAGATTTGACGACGGCGTCGTGTTTGGAAGAAACCCAAGCACCGCTGTGGTGGGCCATCATAGCCTTGTGCGGAGCGGCCCTTGGCGAACAGTGGCCTGACAACGTGCGCTACAAGCGCGTGGTGCAGTACGATCGATCAAAGCAATTCAATGGAAAGCAGTGGACAGAGATTTGTTTTGGAAACAAAAGGAGACCGAGTCTCCATAGACACGGACAGGCAGGTAAATCAGTCGGCGCAAGGGAAAAGATCCGTCAAGCGCGTTGGCAAGGCAAAAGCAATTAGCCAGCATCGGAATTGGTGCCAAGGGAACTACTACCACGTGTGAAAGCCAAGAGTAATTCTTGATTGGAATTTGCTACCTGTACATCTAGGTGTACTTGGCCATTACGTGAGAAGAATAGTTATTTTCTTTCACAGGGTTAGTCATACAAAGAACCACGGTACCAACGGGTACTAGGTTTAAGGTGGAGAAGTTTGTCTAAATTGAAAACCTTGGGTTATGACAGATAAGGGTGAAAGATTTGTTGGCATAACAGAGATGCTTGAAGGCGTTGCGGGAAGTCATGTCAGCTGAGATGGAATTATCATGTGATGGATGGAAATTCGCGTAAGACGATTTAGGAGCCTCGGGCGTGTCGTACAGTCGAACGAGATCGGCTGGGTCAGACTAGACAGTCTGACGGATCGATGCAAGTCGGTTGGTACAGAAGACGGTGATGGGATCGGCGACAACGACATAGGAGCGTATGCTGATGGTGACCGACTTCTGGGCGTGAAAACACGTGGCGCAGGTCTGAGGGCATGTGTGACTTCGACAAGGCTATGACACGGGGTTAATTCAAGACGATGCGCACATGAGAGCTTGAAGTCGACAGGGCGCGGGGGTGGATTGATCATCTACCATGAAGTCATGTTGAAGGTGGAGCTGGATTGAGGGGCTACGGTGTAAGGATCCAGAGAATCGAAGCCTATTCAGCAAGGGATGGAAAAGCGAGGGACACGTAGTTCGGACTGGAGCCCAGTGGTCTGATGGAAGCGTGAAACTCGTCAACGGTCGGGGATGATCGGTGGTACTCTGCAGTGGAGGTTGAGTGGTGTGGGTTCGCGAGCCTTGAGACTCGACCAGGACAGCGGAGGCTTAACGCGGTAATAGCGGCGAGGCGTGCGGTACGCACGGGGACATGGAGACGGACCAGGGCTCTGGTGGTCATACATGTGGTCAGACAACTGCGAATTTGACTTGGGATGACTACAAGCAATGGTGAAATTCCTTCAAGTTTCAGACAGGCGGTCAAGAAAGGAGCGGTGATGTTGAGTTCAGGTAACTCTTATGTGTGACACCCAATATGTGAGTTGTTCTCTTTCACACAGGTCAGTGATCAGTGTGTGATGACGTTGGACTGGTACTCTGAAAGTTGGGAGCGCAAACTAGAGTAACGTGGAACTTAATTTTGCTCGAGTGTTGATTGTGGTCAAGAAAAGAAGGGACTACAAGTTGCAGGTGGAGTCATATGGAGTCTTTGGACTAGCAGCGGAACTCACGGGATAAGCTCAAGTCCAATGTACATGGAAGTTTGACGCGTTGACAAATTTAAGGTGGTGGAGAATATTCGCCAAGGTGGAGTTTGTTAGAGTTGTGTCGAATATAGTGTACAAGGTAGGTTACAGTTGAACTATGAGTTGTATTGTGTTTACATAGGATGTGGAGTCGTGTCCTAATAGGACACCTGTATCCTAGGCCTCTCATATATAGCGGAGGTAGACACACAATGTAACCTATGCCAACATAATAGCACAGGCGCGCAAGGGGGAGCCGGCGGCGTGTGCCGGCGCCCGGGTGGCCGGTGTGCGATATTGTGACGATGTCACGAGGAGGAGCGCCCGTAGTCAGGCCACGGGGATGTAACCATATCGATGAACCTCGTTAATAAATCTCGGTGTCGTGTGCGTGTGATTGCTTAGTCCTCGAATGATCGACGGTATGCCTCGGATTTATTCTAACACTATTAGACTGTCAAGGAGTTCTGAGAAGGAAGAAATTGTTGGATGAAATCCTCATGGCTAGACATCGAGTTAGTTTGTTGAGAATAAATAGTGTTAGTATTTGGCCATTCGTTGTCTTCCTGATGCAGTTTATGAGTATAATTTTCCAAAAGATATGGACAACCGTCTACTATAAATCATTGATAATTTGATACCTCATACCCCGTACTACTGCTCCAGCAACATTTTATGGTCATGTTCTTCAATCTCTGCCGTGATTGTCACACAACTCCACATCTTACATATTAATTGTTTTAATGGTCCATTTATTCTCCACTTTTTCTTTTAGCACAGCTAACAAGTTTTTCAGCTATTTCATTAGTCTCAAGTGTCAACATATGGTTTGTGTCAACTACACCACACTATGGATCTTCTTACTGACAGAACAGCCTGCAGGTCCAGAGGTGACACGCTTAGCTGCTATGGCTGGGAAATATAAGGTCTTTCTGGTAATGGGGGTGATTGAGCGAGAAGGTTACACACTGTATTGTTCAGTGCTATTCTTTGATCCTCTAGGTCGGTACCTGGGTAAGCACCGCAAGCTGATGCCGACGGCATTAGAAATGATAATATGGGGATTTGGAGATGGATCAACAATTCCTGTTTATGACACTCCACTTGGAAAGATTGGAGCCCTTATTTGCTGGGAAAATAAGATGCCACTTTTAAGGACAGCACTGTATGGTAGAGGTAAGGCTCTTGTTGGAACATGTATTTTCTTTTATGCTAATTTAAATGAAAGTCTACAGCCAACATTTTTTTAGCATCAATACAAATACAAGCGCTCATATACACGCGTATACACTCACCCCTATGAACTTGGAAGTACAACAACAACCTTGCAAGTGCCATGGCCTCATGAGATGATAAGTTGATAACCTTGAAATATATCCTTGTGTGCAAGTCAGATAGATAGGTTAATGTTGAAGATATGCACTGGCATCTTATGTATGGAGGTACTACTTCGAATTTTTCCTAACATCTTGTGCTGTGTGCAGGTATTGAGATATACTGCGCTCCCACGGCTGATTCAAGGCCAGTGTGGCAAGCTTCCATGACACATATCGCCCTGGAGGGGGGATGCTTTGTGTTGTCGGCAAACCAGTTCTGCCGCAGAAAGGACTACCCTCCGCCGTCCGAGTACGCATTTGCCGGTTTAGGAGAAGAGCCTTCTCCCGAAACCGTTGTCTGCCCTGGAGGCAGCGTGATCATTTCGCCGTCAGGAGAAGTCCTGGCAGGTCCCAACTACGACGGAGAGGCGCTCATCACAGCCGACCTTGGTAAGGCACTAACCAGATACTACATGCTCTCTGTGCATACGTTTTTGTACCCGGTTCACAGTTCGTCTTAGAAGATTCTGATGAAATGCCCTTTTGTGCAGACATGGGAAAGATCGTTCGGGCCAAGTTTGGTTTTGATGTGGTGGGCCACTACGCTCGGCCTGAGGTGCTGAGCTTGGTAGTGGATGACCAACCGCACCGCCCCGTGTCTTTCACCTCTGCTGCTGAGAAGACTCCGGCTGCCAAGAGCGACGGCACCGCAAAGCCCTGACGACCATCAGCTCAGTCACAAGCAGTTGTTTATTATCTATCGATAGTTTTCTTTTTGTGTGAAACGACTTCTATCGATAGCTTAATAAGCCGATGAAATGTAAGCTCGGATCGCCCGCATGCCTGATGCCCCTGTAAGTTTCGCTGCTTGTAAACAATTAGCTGAGGCCTGAGGCCCGTTCACCGTGTGATGCATCTGATATCCACTATGAGTGTCCTCACTCCTCACACTTGTTCCCCTCCCTGCTAGTAACAGAGACATGCAAAAGTACTCATGTGATTCCGAGCTCTAGTGATACCGGATGGATAGTAAAATCCAAAAAAAAAGTAAAAACAAATGAAAGATCTGAATTTTTTTTTGGATCACCGGAGCTCGGGATGTCCCAGAGAGATGAATATTTACTAGAAGCTGTCGCGCGCTTTGCCGCGCCGTTCTTCATTCGCCGGGTCAATTTTTTGGGTGGTCATAGCATGATTGATCGCTGGACTACACACTTCAGTTATGATGGGCACTTTGCTGCATAACAAAATTGGCTTTGTTGATCATATGTTGGCAAAAATGTGATCCATACGTCATCAGGAGCAAATTCCATATTCCTAGGCTTCTCACACAAATTTTTAGTGGGTTTAGCTAATGCAATTGATAAAAAACAGAACAACGAAAAGTATGTGATATGTATTCGTTAATTTATCAAGATATGCACTATAACCAATGTACAATGTGTATACAACAATAATATCATTAGCCACTGGCTAGATATGCTCTATTTAAGCCCACTCATAATATTCCCTCCAGCTTATTCTCATGATGAAAACATATCAAATATTTGCCTTCAAGATAATGAGTCAAAACATTCGGCCCGACAAAGTGCATGCTAAAATGGTACACTGCGCAATAAGACATTATACACATATACATGTCCCTGAAACCGTGGACGACCCAGGAATGGTTAATCTTTCATGAACAGAATGTGGAAATTATAGGATGACTGAATATTGTGTTGTTTCTATTGTATTGATCCGACCTTCATATGGGGTATATATAGAATACATTGTGAGGGAGAGAGACTTGAAGTAGAGGGCAAGTCGTACATGTTAAACCTATTTTATCTCTAATTCCTACCTCTATCTTAAACATAATTTCTAACATTCCCCCTCAGTCGTAGCGGGAGTGAAGCGGACGATTGCGACTGAATTTGTAGTCTTGCGCTTTCGTCGTCTTCTCCACTGCACCATCATCAACTGCGTCTGATGGGTTGACACCTAGGGCGGTGACTGCGTCCCTTCTAGTGCCTTCCTTGTCTCTCCTCTCTTCCCTCCCGCAGTCACAGCGGGAGTGGCGTGAACGTTGGTGAGGACGCGGACACTGTTGATTGGAGTTGTTGCCGATATGTTGTTGTAGACGTAGCCATTAATGTCAATGTCGAGGTAGCCGATCATGATGATGTAGCCGTAGTCAAGGTAGACGTGGTTGAGGTAGGCGTGATCGATGGTGTGGTCAACGTGGATGATGAAGCCGCACAAAGCCGGAGGCGCAAAAAAATGCGCTATGACGGAGCTGCAGACATGGACGATGCACCTTGCGGATGTCAGAGGGTGTCGTCGGCGATGAGTCCATCGGTTTTGCCAAGCCCGAAGGAAGCCCATCGAGCACATATCGGTTTTGCCAGAACCGTGTGGCCGTGTAGGGTCGTCACTACAGTGATGCCGTGTTGATGCAGTCTTGTCGTGGATGATGCGGTCGATGTCGTCATCGTGACGCGGTCATTGCCGTCGTTGAGTTCGCGTCTTGTAGAAAAGTTTGTCAGAGGACGCTAGGTGTCCATCTTGTGGATGAGGTGGCGGCGGTGTGTTGATGATGATGAAGACCACGTTGATGAAGACCTTGGCGATGAAGTGTCCGCGATGGCGTCGCAGTGGCGTGTCGACGATGATGCGTCACTTGAAGGCGTCCCTCCATGGTGATGAAGTGTCGACGCCCTGTCGTGCCAAAGAAGTATGTTGCTCATAACCTGGCGTAGTCGTACAGCTTCATGTTGATTATGTAGCTCGCTGGAGGAGTCGATCTCTCCAGGTGCAGTAGGTTGATGTAGATAGCTCCCGGTGCAGTGAAGTCGATCGCTCGGTGCAGACCTAAGGTCGATGCAGTGGCGCGGGTTGCAGATCGCTCGATGCAGTGGCTCGTGGACGTACGCGGACAACTAGCTGGTTGGCGCTGCAGTGTGGAGTCCCTTGGCGAGGCCGCGGCTTCGGCGATGGCCATCATGTGCACCGTCTGGAATCTATCTGGGATCTGCGCGTGTGTCCGAAGTCGATGAAGACAGCTGATGCTGATGAGGCCCAGCTACATGCCCTTCCGTGATCGAGCGCCCACGGAGTCGCCGTGCGTCGGGATGATGTAGACACGTGCAACCGGGCCCTCGGAGTTGCATCGTTGAAGGCTTCAAGCTAGCTGAATCCAAACCAAGCCTGAGTCGTGATATAGCACATACGTGCAGTTTTTGTGCATGCATGCCTGCATGGGTCGATGGAGGTGCTTGCCGATGTAGTGCAAGTGCCGGCTCCAAGGGAACCGATCTGCTCCCTGTCCGACTTGTCGACGCGATGGGTGTGTGCCGAAGCCGATCAAAAACAGATCGTATGTCTAGGCTGCCGGTCGCCCGTGCATATCCCCGGCGTGCCGGCCGGAGCCAGAGGTCGATGAAGATGCGCTTGCGCAGATGCGCCGTCGGGCCACCTGGACAAAAACCGGTGGCTGCTCTTCTGGACCGTGCGACCTATCGCGTGTGCTCCGCTGTTGCACGAGCGTCGTGCCAGATTGATCTCACCGGATTTGAGGGCCAGGGAGAGGAATTTATTTGTGGCTAAAGAAAGAAAGATCAATCTAAGAGAATTTCAAATTGTTCTAATCTATGGAATTGATCTAATCTATGAAATCGATCTGATCTTTGCTTGACCGGGTGTTGCGCCCCCGGGGAGAGGAGATTAATCTCCCCAGGGGTTGCGCGCTACGAAAGTGTGGTGGAAGGTTCCTATGATCGGCGTCGTGAGACAAATCGCTCTGATACCATGTGAAAGTGTGGCTGAATATTGTGTTGTTTCTATTGTATTGATCCGACTCTCATATGGGGTATATATAGAATACATTGTGAGGGAGAGAGACTTGGAGTAGAGGGCAAGTCGTACATGTTAAACCCATTCTATCTCTAATTCCTACCTCTATCTTAAACACAATTATATTTTAACAGAGAAAAGATGCAATTTCATGAAAGATAAATGATATAGTCAATATAAATTCATGGGAGATTCTTATTAACCACTTAATTTTACGCCATACTGGGGATTAATTAGAGCCCACTCAAGGTGTGTACAGAGAACAGGCAAGAACTTTCTATATATATGTGTGGTCTAAGAAACTGTTATACCTCCACATATACATTAAAGAAATAAAAACAATGAAAAAGCAAACCTGGACCAATTAAATAGGACCTTTGGTTCATAATTCTGACTTACTCTGTTTCTTACTTGCATGCCCTGTATACAACTACATTGCTACACATGCAAATTATCTCAAATAAATATTTGTGTTTTTTGGAACTGAAATATGGGGACCCCGATTCATAAGTCGTGATCACCGAATGCACGTGTACAGTGATCGTAGAAATCAATGCTCACTGAACACACAGAAGCTGAATAACAAGAGTCTTACATCCATACATACCGTCTTACATGAATTACAACCATTATGGTCAAGTCTTGAGCATAACATTGCAGCGGAAATCTTCGTCAATAACTTGGACCCATGCCATCTGCCTTAACCCTACAAGCATTCTGACTGGGAGAGCGTCCTAGCTCGCACGATTGTCACCAAAGAACTCTTCAATATGTCTTGTCTTTCATACCTGGCCAATAAAATAACCAGTGGCAAGCCAATGAGTTCTTTGAATGTACTCGCAAGAAACCCAAGAGTGATAACAGAATAAGTATGCAAGGCTCTACTGCTAATTTGGCATCTTTGCGGAAAGCTAGTTTTTCTCATGGAAGTATGATCATCATTTGTCAAGGACATGAATGTGTTTGTAACAAGTATCAGGAGGTTACAGACATCAACATAGAGAAGGAGTTATGAATAACTCATGCTCAAGCTCAACGTGACTTCCTCATGAATCACGTCAATAGATTTACCAAACCGTGTTGTTTTCCAGAAACATATGGACATAGTCTAAGCAGCACCACCCAACTGTCCTTGACCGTGGACACAGCTATTCGAATAGTTTTACACTCTGCAGAGGTTGCACACTTTACCCACAAGATCCGGGGAACTTTCGTGTCATCCACGACCCGCGATACCTCAAGTACCCGGGGTAAGCAGTCGATCACTATCTTTCCCTAGACGACACTAACATAGAGTCCACTCGATTGGTAGTAACCCCCGTGCCCAACATTTCACATCTTAAAATTGTGGAGCCTCGCTCCCATATTCATCACATACCACAAGCACGGGGTACCAACGGTGTATCCGGTGCCCTGTGAAAACAGTCATGGCCACCCTACCTGGCACGACCCCGTCCCAAGAGAGGGCAACAACGACTCTCCCGTTACTAGTAATGCGGGCTCCAAGCTAGTATCGGCCTAGGTAATCAATAATGCCCTTTCCCATATAAGGGTAGAGTGGTTGCGCATGTAAGGTTGGGACAGTCGACAAATCTTAAATCTAATCCGTCTCTGTAAACAACACTTTAATCAAACATCGGTACACTACTTCTCCACCAAGTAGTGACCTAGTTCATCATCATCTCCCAGGGGCATCAGTGGCACCCACTGGGGCTGTTTGCAAGTATGTCAAACCACACTTGTTTCTTTCCATGCATAACCCTGACCCACATTGCGTAGCCATCTACTATAGCATATTTCTACAACCCACCAACACAACTCTAAGCAAGGGTAGAGTCATGATCAATGCAAGTATCAATGGAGTATGCAATGGAGGCAAGCCTAGCAAGGTTGCCATTCCAAGTATATCATGCACTCAGTGAAGCAACAAAAATGCTATTATGATGTAAAATGGTACATCATGGTCAAAGGGCTGCTTGCCTGGTTCAGCAAGGTCTTCTGGGTCTTCATAGTCTTCTGGTCCGTCTCCGAGTATTTCGTCTACTTCGTCAACTAACGTTGGAAACAATCATAGTAAGCAACACAACAAGGCAAAAAATAAAAATGCTCTAAAAATATTGATTTGACTTTTCTAGGGCATCTCTAGTTATATGAAAAATAACCAAACTGGTTTCATTGGAATTGGGTCAGTGGATATCTCTATACATTTTGATACGATGGAATCAAGGGGTTTATAGATTTGCAAGAAGTGTACAGAAATGTATTTTAAAAAAATGAAAAAGATACCTGACGGTGTCTTGGACTAGGGGGTACTCACCACGTCGTCTCCCGATCAGTTGGATTGGGCTGAGGACCCCCATGACCGTATACTCATGGGCCAGTCCGGACAGCTGCCGCGTACAAGGAAGAATCAACAAGACTTGGCGATCAAGACAAGGACTCCTCCCCCATCGGCGTATTCGGCTAGGACTCTTGTTATCCTAGGCCTCTGGTGCATTATATAAACCGGGGCCAGGCTAGTCGATAGAGGACATATACAACAACAATCATACCATAGGCTAGCTTCTAGGGTTTAGCCTCCTTGATCTCGTGGTAGATCCACTCTTGTAATACACATCATCAATATTAATCGAGCAGGACATAGGGTTTTACCTCCATCAAGAGGGCCCGAACCTGGGTAAAAACATCGTGTCCCTTGTCTCCTGTTACCATTGATCCTAAGACGCACAGCTCGGGACCCCCTACCCGAGATCCGCCGGTTTTGACACCGATATTGGTGCTTTCATTGAGAGTTCCGCTGTGTGATCGGCGAAAGGATCAATGGCTCGACTGCAGGTCAACTGCGACGTCGGCTTCTTCGTCACCTTGGCTTGACCAAGGACTGCACCCTACCTCCGATCGTCATGTTCGGATGAGGGCCTTCGTCAACATCAACTCCGATCTCTATCAACATCATGGAGGAGTCATCCATGGAGCCCGGGGGCTCAACGTCAACATTGCCCTCAGGCGACCGTGCTGTTTTTCTGGACAGCAAACTTGTATCCGCCGCCACCGCCTCCTCGAGTGTCGCTTAAACGATTACTTCGGTGGAATTATGCGGAATTAAGTCTACAACAACCCTGCAAAAATTTCGTCGAGTTCCGATGGAGGAATCTCCGGCGATCTCCGATATACCGGAGCCCTGTTGAATCTGGACGAGAATCCGAACGAGTTTAGGGCGTGGTATCCAGCGTCTAGCTCGGATGTCCTTTGGAGGATCCAACCGTTGATTTGCTGCGGAATTCCCTTATCTACCACCTGCCAAAAATTCAGCTCGATCCGACCGTCCGAACTCCGGGAAACTTCCGATCAGTGCATCACTTTTTGGATCTGTTTTCTGCGCGAAAACAAATCCGACCCGAGTTCGTCTTTTTTATGAACGGGATTTCGGACATCCTTTTTGAAGAAAGTTTTGTATGGGGTATTGTGTTTGGTTCCCGAACACATCCCACTAACTTTAAGATCTTTTGAACATGATCTTCAACATCATGCTGGTATCAAACCAGTCCGGCAATATTGCTCCACGGCTACCGACATGCGCTAGACACGTCGTCACTTTGTTGAGCCAAACTCAACTTCTTTGGATCATCATCTTGGCAAGCCGAACAAGAGTCCGGCATCGCGAAGGATAAATCATCACCAACATCACCGCCCCACGGATTACACGGAGCGGGCATACCCGCATCGCCACGCGGTCGCTTCATCAAGCCGGCATCAACCGCGTCACGACCTGCATCGGCAGGGCCGCACTATTGCTTCTTCAAGCTGGTGTCCATCACGCCGACCTACTTCGACATCTCGGTTGGACCGGGGGCTTCACCATCTCTTCATCAACCTACTCCGAACACTTCGGCGTCACTAGCCGATCAGGCAATGGGTGCACGGATCGAGTCCCAATTTTGGGAATCACCTTCCTTCGGATTGCTACAACCAATAAACCAGGTGCTATTAGTCCTAGTATTTCTTTTTGCTAGTTTGGGTTAATTTTTCCCAAGGAAATATTACTCTGGTTTGTCCATCATATGTACACAGGTCTATCAGATGGTGGCCGCATTATCGACGGTCGCATGATGGTTCGGTCAGTTTCCATACATAGTCCGGCGAACGCCGCATCCGGAACTCGAACCGGCCTGTGAATCCAGGCTTTGCCACGCCTTTATTGCATTACACCGACGACCTACATCGACATCGACTTCGGTGCCAGGCCATATTTCTTTTATTACTCACTTTGCATAAATTATTTATTATGCAACGATTTTTTTACTATTATCTCTGGTTTGCACTATTTTTTGTGCACAGGAAAATGATCCAGCCGGACTATATCCTTTGACGTCACCTCGGCTGGACGGGGGGCTTCGTCAACACCTCGTTACCCCATGCCAGGGACTTCGGCATCACTCTGCCGTCCTGCATTGACCATGCTATATCACCACTTCACAGTGCCGAGCTCTTTGCTCCGCCACCTCGGGACCGGCTTGGGGGATGGAACCTTGTCCCTCATCAAGCTCGGACCGCATCGCTAATACCGAACACATTAACCAGCTAAGTTGCCTTCATGCTCAAAGTTTTAAAATTTCTAACTTGTGTTCGGTTCGACCAAGCATTATACTTTCTCGAAAAAGAAGTTGCTTGTAAAAATCTTCCTTGTCGAAACTTTGTTCGCACACACTTGACGCGCTACCCGCGCTCATTATACCTGGGGGCTTCTTTAACAGAAGCTTATTAATTCGGGCTTTATGCCCAACACATGTGTCACACTTCCGCATGTACCTTTTATTCACCATTATATGCATCGATATGACTTAAGTTTTGGCCAAGCTGGGTTTCCTGGCTCCTGTGCTTACCCCTACGTTCCCGATTGTTCGGCTAGGTTGTAAAGGGAGCACTTCTGCGATTGTTACTGTCGGGTCAGCCGGATGTGTACCTCAGACTAGGTGAAGCCGAAAGCTAGAGTTCTTAAGGGAATACTCGGTCGGTGAACTAAAAGATGATTTCTTACCTATTTATTTACCTACCCCCAGATGTTTTTCTGCTCTTTTCGCAGTCTGGACATGCACTTTAGGGCATGCCTCCTAGGGAAAGGAACCCGTAATGGAACTATTCTCCCTGGAAGATGTTTCTTACTAACCATGTAATATAACATAACTAGTTGGGCACTTGTCTGATAAAGCACTAATGACCCCTACGCCTGGTCTCCACGCATGCCCCGGTTTTTATAACCGCGAGGGTATTCGGACACATTCCGGACTATTGGGTCCAGAGGTTGAAGCGAAAAGGTCCGCTATGACAAACGATCTACAATCCAGCTAGAAGGCATTCTACATGTCACCTTACATTATATAGTCAACTTTTACCCAAGTCACTTGGGGGCTCTTATGTTTATTTGAGCCGTTTCATACTAAGTGTTTCTCTTCCTAGCCGTTGCAAAGTTTTTATTATTTATCACTCCTTTTTTCGACACAAGTGTGCGGTCACTAGCCGGGGAGTACTCCGCCTTCGGGATAGGAGGTTGAAGCCGTAGGCTGACCCGCTTGAAGTTTTGAGATAGGATGTGTCATGTTAAAGCACGGCAGAAGCACCTTTTTTTTCTAAAGTCCAATTTTCGGATTGGCACCGAACACTTGATCTAGTTCGGACATTAATCTTTTGAATAAGTTTTTTGGCTTTTCGAGCTCATGGCACTTTTAAACTATTTGTGTGTTTTCAGCACAAGTCTCGCAGTGCAACGCCGGACACCTTTTGAGATTCGGCAAAAACATTCTCGGATATTGCTATATATGCATCAGTTTCGAATTGTGTCTTTGGTCAATAGTTGGGTTGCCCGGCTCCCGCGCTTGCCTCCTACGTTCCGCTTTGTTCAGCTAGGTGTGCAAAGGGAGAACCACTGCGATTGTGCTTCCAGCTCGTATGGTCAAGCACCTCAGTGGAGAAAGCCGAAAACTGACTGTCACAATAGGTGTAAACTGGTCAGCGATCCGATGACTATATTAAATGACGGGCCATTCATGGGCCGAAGTGTTTCCGGCCTGACCTCGACTGTCGCCGAACACTATCGGGGGCTATTAACTGGCCTCCCAAACTAAATCCTCGATATTTTGCTCTTACATTGGAGCAGAGGTTTCATGATCATGCTTAGCATGACAACCCAAAGAAAGGAACCGATAGCGGGACTATTTTCTCTGGAAGACATTTCTTCTGTTAAACAGTAATATAACATGTCTCTCCGCGTACCTTTGTTTATAAAACCGTATGGCCAGATTGCCTTGTTCGTTGTAAATCTTTGCCCTCATAAAGGCTTTATAAAGTAGGACAAACACTCCTCGGCTATTGGCCGAGGAGGTGGAAGCCGATGGTCGGTCAACAAAGTTTTGTACAATGCGGATCCAAGCATTAATGACGTAAAGTACTTGGATACATAGAGTCATTACACATAATTTGTGATTTTACTATGGATATCGATCCTTAATTCGGCCTCCCGTGCCCGTATTAAGGCTCGGGGGCTACTGGGCTTCGGGCTTATTATTTACAAATATTAAAGGGGCACATCGATCCCCTGATCTGGTGTTGCCACCCGACCAGTGTTTCGGGGGCTACTGCATTGCCTGTTCTATGCAGAAAATTTTAAGTGCAATACAGTTTCCAAGGAGATTTTGATCCTCAGGTTGGTCGGCCGCACCCAACCCGAGTCTTGAGGACTGAGCACGCCGCTTTTTGTGTCCTGAAGTATTCTGCCGAGCTAGGACTTGATCCTCAGACCGATTTTGCAAATCAACCTGAGTCTCAGCGGCTACGGGGATCAGCGGTCTTATGTCATCCTTCATGTGCATCTCGGGTTTTAGACCGATACTCACCTTGAGGGCTACTGGCTATATATCTCGTCAGAGAATAAATTGCATCAATAAAAAACATTAACCAAAAATCAGCCCATGACCGAGGTGCTTAACCACCTCGGAAGCAGTCCGGCATAAAGCTCGGGCGCTAGTGGCTGGCTCCATAAAGGGCATTTCCGGCATTAAGCTCGGCTAAACTCCTTCAAACTTGTTTGAACCAAGGTGATTTACAACACCTCGGATACATAGTCCGGCGTTGGAGCTCGGATATCGTCCGGCGTTGGAGCTCGGATACATAGTCCGGCGATGGAGCTGGGAAGCAGTCCGGCGTTGGTGCTCGGCTGCGAAAGATACCTCGAATGCAGTCCGGCGATGGAGCTCGGACGCGAGAGGACGTTGCCGCCCGGAAACAACTTCAAACCCGAGGTGTGGCAGAAAAATAAAAAGGCATTGATAAAGGCCGGAAACTTAAAGGGGCTCCTCGGATACCCGACGTATAAACTCGTCGAATGCATTTCAGCGATCCTCAAGATTGAAGATGAGAAGATTTGTTGAACCAGTTTTCAAGACCGGCAAAGAACAGTTCGGAAGAATCGAGGAGCGTCCCTAACTTGAAGACCGGTTCAGGGGGCTACTGACGGTGTCCTGGACTAGGGGGTACTCACCACGTCGTCTCCCGATCAGTTGGATTGGGCCGAGGACCCCCATGGCCGTATACTCATGGGCCAGTCCGGACAGCTGCTGCATACAAGGAAGAATCAACAAGACTTGGCGATCAAGACAAGGACTCCTCCCCCATCGGCGTATTCGGCTAGGACTCTTGTTATCCTAGGCCTCTGGTGCATTATATAAACCGGGGCCAGGCTAGTCGATAGAGGACATATACAACAACAATCATACCATAGGCTAGCTTCTAGGGTTTAGCCTCCTTGATCTCATGGTAGATCCACTCTTGTAATACACATCATCAATATTAATCAAGCAGGACGTAGAGATTTACCTCCATCAAGAGGGCCCGAACCTGGGTAAAAACATCGTGTCCCTTGTCTCTTGTTACCATTGATCCTAAGACGCACAGCTCGGGACCCCCTACCCGAGATCCGCCGGTTTTAACACCGACAATACCCATTTAACAAAGGATGATTTTAGAAGCATCTAGGATTTGGTTTCATTGGATTTGGAGTCCAAATGAATATCCTATGGATTTGCAAAGTTGACAATCATGAAGAAATGGTTCATTATTTTGTGGGGCACAGAAAGTATTAAGAAAAATGTTCATAACCTAAATTATGAACTTATACGTATCTAGAAATTGGAATCATGGCATTTGGACCAAATATGAGCTCTCTATGATTTTCTAAAGTTCATCACAGAAATTATAAAAAGGGGATTTGATAAATATTTGTGAAGGAAATGTTTCTAGAAAAGGTGGTGAATAGCACCATGTTATAGGGCCTGATTTTATGAACTATTACAAATTTGAATCATCAAGTTTTGAGTTATTTTGAATATTCTATGGATTTTACCAGTCCACAGAAAAAGAAAAAGAAAAAGGATTTACCTAAATGGGCCAAATCTATCGGCGGCAGCGCGCACCGGGCGGGGTTTAGCGCCGAGGCGCAACTAGGCCGGCCCATCGGTTCAGCCGCACGCGCGCAGGGTCCATGCCGGAGGCGTATTTTCCAAGTGTGTCTCCACTTAAACGGAGGGGCCCGCTGACGGGGTCACTGACCTGCGGGGTCCACCCGCAGGGTCGTCTCCCTCCTCTCGCACGCGACGGAGGAGGCAGAGGAGGCAGGGCCGAGCGCTTGCCGGCGTCATTCCGGTGGCTCCGGCCACCTCCGGCGACTGCCCGGACTCCGGCGAGCTCGGGAGGATGGGCCGCGTCCACCTGGGGACCTAGTTTCCGCCGGGGAGCGCCAGAGCAAGCGAGTTCTCGTCCGCGGCAGGAACAGGTGATGGCGGGGTTCAACGCGGCGAGGAAGGCACGAGGAGGAGGAGATGGAGCACCAGGTGAGTTGGCGGTGGTGATGAGAGGGTGCGGGAGTGTTCATGGGGAAGAGAGAGGGGTCGAGGCCCAAGAATTTAAGCGGCGGCCGGTGGCACTGCTCCGGCCATGGAGTGCAAGGACAACAAGGGAAGAGCAGTGGGTCGGTCAGAGGATGCGTGAGAGGGAGAGAGAGCAGTTGGAGACAAGAGAAGGCTCGGGGGTGGCCCTATACAAGCGCGACCGGGAGGTGCCGTAGGCGGGGTGCACGGCCACAGCCCGGGGCGTTGCCAGGGGCCAAATGGGCGCTTTGGGGCGTGTCTGAGGTGCTCGTGGGCGTGGTCCAGGTCAAGGGAAGGAGAGAGGAAGAGAGGAGCGAGCGCGAGGCGGGCCAGGGACGCGAGCAGCCACTGGCGGACGCAGGCGGCACTCGGGCACGCGTTGCAAGGGCGAGAGGAGGGCGCGGGGACAAGTTGGAGGCCCGCTGGCGTGATGCAAATGCCGAGGCACGTCGACTGGCGCACTTGGGCGGCCCGAGGTGGACGAGAGCGCGGTGGCAAGGCTCGAACGCCACTGTAGCGCGCCCCAGAGCAGGCTTTTGGCCGGCATGATCGTGTTTTGCGTGCTCTGCCGTGTCCACTTGCGTCTGGCAGCGGAAGTGGGGAGTAAACAATGTGGCAATGGCATTGGATGCCCTGGGGATCCACTTGAGGGGCGAGGGAGTTGAGAGAGAGTGGAAATGGTGTTGTCCAGAGAAGAAAAGTGGATCCCTGCCCCCCTTCATCATTGCCTCTCGGGCCGAGAAGCACACCAGAGATAGAGGGGAACTAGGAGGGGTGGTGGTAAAAAGGTGAACTCATGGAGATTAGTGGAAGTGGTCAAATTAGTGTTTTTAGAAAAATGGCAGAAGGTGTTTGTTGTTGATTTGGGCAAGCAGATGAACTCCTCTTGCCATAAGGCTTGACAGGGCCAAATGGCATAAGAAAACAAGTGGTTCCACCAAGATTGAGTCTATTTGTGCAAAGTTGCCAATGCAACTTTTGTAAACCCTAGAAATCAACAGAAATGAACTTTTCAAGATTTAGTCATGCAAAGCTATTCTCCTTGATGCACCACTTAGTTTAGTGTCATCATTTGAGGTTCTGAACATGTCCATAGAAGTTGAGATCAAAAGGAGAAAGTTGCCAATGTGAAGTTGTTCAAATTTGGTTCTGGACAGAGAGGGTTTTGGGGCACTTTGATCAAGATATCATTCTCTCCAACTTGTGACATTTTGTCTAGATGAATAAATAGACCATTTTAGCATGTTCACAAGGTTTGACAATATTTGGACTGTTGGGTAACGTAGTAATTTCAAAAAAATTCCTACGCACATGCAAGATCATGGTGATGGCATAGCAACGAGAGAGGAGAGTATTGTCCACGTACCCTCGTAGACCGTAAGCGGAAGCGTTATCATAACGCGGTTGATGTAGTCGTACGTCTTCACGACTCGACCGATCCAAGCATCGAACGTACGGCACCTCCGTGTTCAGCACACGTTCAGCTCGATGACGTTCCCCGGGCTCCAATCCAGCAAAGCGTCGGGGATGAGTTCCGTCAGCACGACGGCGTGGTGACGATGATGATGTTCTACCGGCGCAGGGCTTCGCCTAAACTCCGTGACGATATGACCGAGGTGGAATATGGTGGAAGGGGGCACCGCACACGGCTAAGGAACGATCCGTAGATCAACTTGTGTGTCATGGGGTGCCCCCTTGCCCCCGTATATAAAGGAGCAAGGGGGGAGGTGGCCGGCCCTAGGAGGGGGCGCGCCAAGTGTGGAGTCCTACTAGGACTCCCTAGTCCTAGTAGGATTCCACCTTCCCTTGTTGGAGTAGGAGAAGGGGGAAAGAGGGGGAGAGGAGGAAGGAAAGGGGGGCCGCACCCCTTGTCCAATTCGGACCAGAGGGGGGCTGCGCGCCTCCTTCTTTTCGGCCTCTCCTCTATTCCCGTATGGCCCAATAAGGCCCATATACTCCCCGGCGAATTCCCGTAACTCTCCGGTACTCCGAAAAATACCGGAATCACTCGGAACCTTTCCGAACTCCGAATATAGTCGTCCAATATATCAATCTTTACGTCTCGACCATTTTGAGACTCCTCGTCATGTCCCCGATCTCATACGGGACTCCGAACTCCTTCGGTACATCAAAACTCATAAACTCATAATATAACTGTCATCGAAACCTTAAGCGTGCGGACCCTACAGGTTCGAGAACTATGTAGACATGACCTAGAACTATTCTCGGTCAATAACCGATAGCGGAACCTGGATGTCCATATTGGTTCCTACATATTCCACGAAGATCTTTATCGGTCAAACCGCATAACAACATACGTTGTTCCCTTTGTCATCGGTATGTTACTTGCCCGAGATTCGATCGTCGGTATCCAATACCTAGTTCAATCTTGTTACCGGCAAGTCTCTTTACTCGTTCCGTAATACATCATCCCACAACTAACTCATTAGTTGCAACGCTTGCAAAGCTTTAAGTGATGTGTATTACCGAGAGGGCCCAGAGATACCTCTCCGACAATCGAAGTGACAAAACCTAATCTCGAAATACGCCAACCCAACATGTACCTTCGGAGACACCTGTAGAGCACCTTTATAATCACCCAGTTACGTTGTGACATTTGGTAGCACACAAAGTGTTCCTCTGGTAAACGGGAGTTGCATAATCTCATAGTCACAGGAACATGTATAAGTCATGAAGAAAGCAGTAGCAACATACTAAACGATCGTGTGCTAAGCTAACGGAATGGGTCAAGTCAATCACATCATTCTCCTAATGATGTGATCGCGTTAATCAAATGACAACTCTTTTGTCCATGGCTAGGAAACTTAACCATCTTATTCACGAGCTAGTCAAGTAGAGGCATACTAGTGACACTATGTTTGTCTATGTATTCACACATGTATTATGTTTCCGGTTAATACAATTCTAGCATGAATAATAAACATTTATCATGAAATAAGGAAATAAATAATAACTTTATTATTGCCTCTAGGGCATATTTCCTTCAGTCTCCCACTTGCACTAGAGTCAATAATCTAGTTCACATCACCATGTGATTTAACACCAATATTCACATCTGTATGTGATTAATACCCATAGTTCACATCGTTATGTGATCAACGCCCAAAGGGTTTACTAGAGTCAATAATCTAGTTCACATGGCTATGTGATTAACACCCAAAGACTACTAAGGTATGATCATGTTTTGCTCATGAGAGAAGTTTAGTCAACGGGTCTGTCACATTCAGAGCCGTATGTATTTTGCAAATATTCTATGTCCACAATGCTCTGCACGGAGCTACTCTAGCTAATTGCTCCCACTTTCAATATGTATCCAGATTGAGACTTAGAGTCATCTGGATTGGTGTAAAAGCTTGCATCGTTGTAACTTTTTACGACTGGCTCTTTTATCACCTCCATAATCGAGAAACATCTCCTTAGTCCTCACTAAGGATATTCTTGACCGTTGTTCTAGTGATCTACTTTTAGATCAAAATTGTATTCCTTTGCCAAACTCAGAGCAAGGTATACAATAGGTCTAGTACACAGCATAGCATACTTTATAGAACCTACGACTGAGGCATAGGGAATGACTGTTCATTCTTTTCTATTTTCTGCCATGGTCGGGTTTTGAGTCTTACTCAACTTCACACCTTGCAACACAGGCAAGAACTCTTTCTTTGACTATTCCATTTTGAACTACTTCAAAATCTTATCAAGGTATGTACTCATTGAAAAATCTTATCAAGCGTCTTGATCTATCTCTATAGATCTTGATGCTCAATGTGTAAGCAGCTTCACCGAGGTCTTTCATTGAAAAACTTTTTATTCAAGTATCCTTTTATGCTATCCAGAAATTCTATATCATTTCCAATCAACAATATGTCTTGCACATATAATATTAGAAATGCTACAGAGCTCCCACTCACTTTCTTGTAAATACAGGCCTTTCCAAAAGTCTGTATAAAACCATATGCTTTGATCAACTCATCAAAGCGTATATTCCAACTCTGAGATGCTTGCACTAGTCCATTGATGGATCGTTGGAGCTTGCACATTTTGTTAGTACCTTTAGGATTAACAAAACCTTCTGGTTGCATCATATACAACTCTTCTATAATAAATCCATTAAGGAATGCAGTTTTGACATCCTTTTGCCAGATTTCATAAAATGTGGCAATTGCCAACATGATTCAGACAGACTTAAGCTTCGATACAAGTGAGAAAATCTCACCGTATTCGACACCTTGAACTTGTTGCAAACCTTTCGCAACAAGTCAAGCTTAGTAGATAGTAACACTACTATCAGTGTCCGTCTTCCTCTTGAAGATCCATTTATTTAACATGGCTTCCTGATCATCGATCAAGTCAATCAAAGTCCATACTTTGTTTCCATACATGGATCATATCTCAGATTCTATGGCCTCAAGCCATTTCGTGGAATCTGGGCTCATCATTGCTTCCTCATAGTTCGTAGGTTCATCATGGTCTAGTAACATGACTTCCAGAACAGGATTACCGTACCACTCTGGTGCGGATCTTACTCTGGTTTACCTACTAGATTCGGTAGTAACTTGATCTGAAGTTACATGATCATCATCATTAGCTTCCTCACTAATTGGTGTATTAGTCATAAGAACAGATTTCTGTGATGAACTACTTTCCAATAAGGGAGAAGGTACAATTACCTTATCAAGTTCTACTTTCCTCCCACTCACTTCTTTCGAGAGAAACTCCTTCTCTAGAAAGGATCCATTCTTAGCAACGAATGTCTTGCCTTCGGATCTGTGATAGAAGGTGTACCCAACTTTCTCCTTTGGGTATCCTATGAAGACACATTTATCCGATTTGGGTTTGAGCTTATCAGGATGAAACTTTTTCACATAAGCATCGCAACCCCAAACTTTAAGAAACGACAACTTTGGTTTCTTGCCAAACCACAGTTCATATTGTGTCGTCTCAACGGACTTAGGTGGTGCTCCTTTTTAACATGAATCCAGCTATCTTTAATGCATGACCCCAAAATGATAGTGGTAAATCGGTAGGAGACATCATTGATCGCACCATATCCAATAAAGTGCGGTTACGACGTTCGGACACACCATAACGTTGTGGTGTTCCAGGTGGCGTGAGCTGTGAAACTATTCCACAATGTTTTAATTGAAGACCAAACTCGTAACTCAAATATTCATCTCCATGATCAGATCGTAGAAACTTTATTTTCTTGTTACGATGATTTTTCCACTTCACTCTGAAATTCTTTGAACCTTTCAATTATTTCAGACTTATGTTTCATCAAGTAGATATACTCATATCTGCTCAATTCATCTTGTGAAGGTCAGAAAATAACGATACCCGCCACGAGCATCAACACTCATTGGACTGCATACATCGGTATGTATTGTTTCCAATAAGTCAGTAGCTCGTTCCATTGTTCCAGAGAACGGAGTTTTAGTCATCTTGCCCAAAAGGCATGGTTCGCAAGCATCAAATGATTCATAACCAAGTGATTCCAAAAATCTATCTTTATGGAGTTTCTTCATGCGCTTTACACCGATATGACCCAAACGGCAGTGCCACAAATAAGTTGCACTATCATTATCAACTTTGCATCTTTTGGCATCAATATTATGAATATGTGTATCACTATGATCGAGATCCAACAAACTATTTTCATTGGGTGTATGACCATCAAAGGTTTTATTCATTTAAACAGAACAACAATTATTCTCTGATTTTAAACGAATAACCATATTGCAATAAACATGATCAAATCATATTCATGTTCAACGCAAACGCCAAATAACATTTATTTAGGTTCAACACTAATCCCGAAAGTATAGGGAGTGTGCGATGATGATCATATCAATCTTGGAACCACTTCCAACACTCATCGTCACTTCCCTTTCAACTAGTCTCTGTTTATTCTGTAACTCCTGTTTTGAGTTACTAATCTTAGCAACCGAACAAGTATCAAATACTCAGGGGCTACTATAAACACTAGTAAGGCACACATCAATAACCTGTATATCAAATATACCCTTGTTCACTTTGCCATCCTTCTTATCCACCAAATATTCAGGGCATTTCCGCTTCCAGTGACCATTTCCTTTGCAGTGTAAGCACTTAGTTTCAGGCTTTGGTTCAGCTTTGGGCTTTTTTGTGGGAGTGACAACTTGCTTGTCATTCTACTTGAAGTTCCCTTTCTTTCCCTTTGCCATTTACTTGAAACTAGTGATCTTGTCAACCATCAACACTTGATGCTCTTTCTTGATTTCTACCTTCGTCAATTTCAACATCACGAAGAGCTTGGGAATCTTTTTTGTCATCCCTTGCATACTTAGTTCATCACAAAGTTCTACTAACTTAGTGATGGTGACTAGAGAACTCTGTCAATCACTATTTTATCTGGAGGAATAACTCCCACTTGATTCAAGCGATTGTACTACCCAGACAATCTGAGCACATGCTCACTAGTTGAGCGATTCTCCTCCATCTTTTAGCTATAGAACTTGTTGGAGACTTCATATCTCTCAACTCAGGTATTTGCTTGAAATATTAACTTCAACTCCTGGAACATCTCATATGGTCCATGACGTTCAAAACGTCTTTGAAGTCCCGATTCTAAGCCGTTTAAGCATGGTGCACTAAACTATCAAGTAGTCATCATATTGAGCTAGCCAAACGTTCATAACGTCTGCATCTGCTCCTGCAATAGGTCTGTCACCTAGCGGTGCATCAAGAACATAATTCTTCTGTGCAGCAATGAGGATAAACCTCAGATCACGGATCCAATCCGCATCATTGCTACTAACATCTTTCAACATAGTTTTCTCTAGGAACACATATAAAAATAAACATATGAAAGCAACAACGCGAGCTATTGATCTACAACATAATTTGCAAAATACTACCAGGACTAAGTTCATGATAAATTAAAGTTCAATTAATCATATTACTTAAGAACTCCCACTTAGATAGATATCTCTCTAGTCATCTAAGTGATTACGTGATCCAAATCAACTAAACCATAACCGATCATCACGTGAGATGGAGTAGTTTTCAATGGTGAACATCACTATGTTGATCATATCTACTATATGATTCACGCTCGACCTTTCGGTCTCTATGTTCCGATGTATATCTGCATATGCTAGGATCGTCAAGTATAACCTGAATATTCTGCGTGTGCAAAACTGGCTTGCACCCGTTGTAGATGGACGTAGAGCTTATCACACCCGATCATCACGTGGTGTCTGGGCACGACGAACTTTGGCAACAGTGCATATTCAGGGAGAACACTTCTTGATAATTTTAGTGAGAGATCATCTTAAAATGCTACCGTCAAACAAAGCAAGATAAGATGCATAAAGGATAAACATCACATGCAATCAATATAAGTGATATGATATGGCCATCATCATCTTGTGCTTGTGATCTTCATCTCCGAAGCACCGTCGTGATCACCATCATCACCGGCGCGACACCTTGATCTCCATCGTAGCATCATTGTCGTTTACGCCATCTATTGCTTCTACGACTATCGCTACCGCTTAGTGATAAAGTAAAGCAATTACAGGGCGTTTGCATTTCATACAATAAAGCGACAACCATATGGCTCCTGCCAGTTGCCGATAACTTCGGTTACAAAACATGATCATCTCATACAATAAATATAGCATCATGTCTTGACCATATCACATCACAACATGCCCTGCAAAAACAAGTTAGACGTCCTCTACTTTGTTGTTGCAAGTTTTACGTGGCTGCTAAGGGCTTAGCAAGAACCGTTCTTACCTACGCATCAAAACCACAACGATAGTTCGTCAAGTTAGTGATGTTTTAACCTTCGCAAGGACCGGGCGTAGCCACACTCGGTTCAACTAAAGTTGGAGAAACTGACACCCGCCAGCCACCTGTGTGCAAAGCACGTCGGTAGAACCAGTCTCGCGTAAGCGTACGCGTAATGTCGGTCCGGGCCGCTTCATCCAACAATACCGCCGAACCAAAGTATGACATGCTGGTAAGCAGTATGACTTGTATCGCACACAACTCATTTGTGTTCTACTCGTACATATAACATCAACGCATAAAACCTAGGCTCTGATACCACTGTTGGGTAACGTAGTAATTTCAAAAAAATTCCTACGCACATGCAAGATCATGGTGATGGCATAGCAACGAGAGAGGAGAGTATTGTCCATGTACCCTCGTAGACCGTAAGCGGAAGCGTTATCACAACATGGTTGATGTAGTCGTACGTCTTCACGACTCGACCGATCCAAGCACCGAACGTACGGCACCTCCGTGTTCAGCACACGTTCAGCTCGATGACGTTCCCCGGGCTCCAATCCAGCAAAGCGTCGGGGATGAGTTCCGTCAGAACGACGGCGTGGTGATGATGATGATGATGTTCTACCGGCGCAGGGCTTCGCCTAAACTCCGCGATGATATGATCGAGGTGGAATATGGTGGAGGGGGGCACCGCACACGGCTAAGGAACGATCCGTAGATCAACTTGTGTGTCATGGGGTGCCCCCTTGCCCCCGTATATAAAGGAGAAAGGGGGGAGGTGGCCGGCCCTAGGAGGGGGCGCGCCAAGTGTGGAGTCCTACTAGGACTCCCTAGTCCTAGTAGGATTCCACCTTCCCTTGTTGGAGTAGGAGAAGGGGGAAAGAGGGGGGAGAGGAGGAAGGAAAGGGGGGCCGCACCCCTTGTCCAATTCGGACCAGAGGGGGGCTGCGCGCCTCCTTCCTTTCGGCCTCTCTCCTCTATTCCCGTATGGCCCAATAAGGCCGATATACTCCCCGGCGAATTCCCGTAACTCTTTGGTACTCCGAGAAATACCCGAATCACTCGGAACCTTTCCGAACTCCGAATATAGTCGTCCAATATATCGATCTTTACGTCTCCACCATTTCGAGACTCCTCGTCATGTCCCTGATCTCATCCGGGACTCTGAACTCCTTCGGTACATCAAAACTCATTAACTCATAATATAACTGTCATCGAAACCTTAAGCGTGCGGACCCTACGGGTTCGAGAACTATGTAGACATGACCTAGAACTATTCTCGGTCAATAACCAATAGCGGAACCTGGATGTCCATATTGGTTCCTACATATTCCACGAAGATCTTTATCGGTCAAACCGCATAACAACATACGTTGTTCCCTTTGTCATCGGTATGTTACTTGCCCGAGATTCGATCGTCGGTATCCAATACCTAGTTCAATCTTGTTACCGGCAAGTCTCTTTACTCGTTCCGTAATACATCATCCCACAACTAACTCATTAGTTGCAATGCTTGCAAGCCTTTAAGTGATGTGTATTACCGAGAGGGCCCAGAGATACCTCTCCGACAATCGGAGTGACAAAACCTAATCTTGAAATACGCCAACCCAACATGTACCTTCGAAGACACCTGTAGAGCACCTTTATAATCACCCAGTTACGTTGTGACGTTTGGTAGCACACAAAGTGTTCCTCTGGTAAACGGGAGTTGCATAATCTCATAGTCACAGAACATGTATAAGTCATGAAGAAAGCAGTAGCAACATACTAAATGATCGTGTGCTAAGCTAACGGAATGGGTCAAGTCAATCACATCATTCTCCTAATGATGTGATCCTGTTAATCAAATGACAACTCTTTTGTCCATGGCTAGGAAACTTAACCATCTTTGATTCACGAGCTAGTCAGGTAGAGGCATACTAGTGACACTATGTTTGTCTATGTATTCACACATGTATTATGTTTCCGGTTAATACAATTCTAGCATGAATAATAAACATTTATCATGAAATAAGGAAATAAATAATACCTTTATTATTGCCTCTACGGCATATTTCCTTCATGGACATCTTTGGCAATGTAAAGTTGCTCAAACTTCAAAATGGACAGAAATGGTTTTGAGGGGATTTCATGGGGTTATACTATTCTTCATGACATGATACTTGGCAAGATAATCAAACATGTCATATGTGACATGCTAGAATTGTCTTGGAATTTTTTGAGAATATTTCCTTTGTAAATGTTTCAAAAGCTTGAAATATCCACAAATAGGTTTTGAGGGATTTGACCAATATTTTGAACATGACCATGTGTTGAAACTCTTATGTATGGAAAATATATGTCCACTGAGTTTCCCTAATTTTTCTAAAATATTTGTGAAGCTTAAAAATAATTTTAACCTATTAAAGACCATTTCTGGCCTAAAGAAAAAGCCTTTAAATAAAATAGGAAAATAACTTTTAAAATTATATTTTTGTGGTTTCTAGGTGTCCTATATCTAATAGGAGTCAAATATAATTTTTTAAAGATTTTTCACACCCTTAATTAAGTACTTGTAGTTCAAGTCTCAATTCAGGGGGTTTTGGAAAACCTAATTTAGAAAATACTTTTTGGCCAAAATATTTCTGCAAGAAATTATTTTTATGTCCAACACACATGACATGATCATTGGGCAAGGTTTTGGATGAAGGAGAAGGAGTATAAGAGTTGGAGGATTTATTTGATTTTTAGAGCACTTGCAACCAACACACAATATCAAATCAAGCAAAGACCTAAACACTCAAAAGTTTTTGTCAAACCACAATTTATCATGATTTATTAGCTTAAGTGTTGTGGCATGAAAATCAGGATGTGACATGAAAGAACCATAATAACTTAAGTGATGCAAATATCATACCAACAGATGTTCTCTTGATATATACTACTCCCTCTGCAAATATCATACCTAAAACGTCTTTTATTTGTTTACAGAGGGAGTATTTGCATATATTGCAAATAAGCTTATCTTAGTTGAGATTCATAAATATGTCTGAATAACTTATGTTAATCTTAGTTATCATAATAATGATTAATAAATGCACCACACCTTAAGTCATATAGGCAATAACCTACATGACTACATGGATAATTGCCAGCTGAATGTAATTATACTCCATCTATTAAACAAAAAATGCATTATTAGCTCAGTGCAATCTCTTTCAATCCTACCAATCCACGTGTACTCAATTCTTCACACACACAAGTGATCAACTCCTCGAAAAAAATACAAAATCCATGACAGAGAAGAACAAATGACCTGGTTTCATTTCCCTTGGTTGCAGCATCAGAGGACACTTCCTCTTCTCCAACTTGGAGATCTCAAAGCCCCTTCCGCCGCCTGCGTACGAAGAAACAAAATCGACGTTAGCATCACATTATCAAACACACTATAGATGTCGGGGTACATCGACGCCGAGTCCGATCGAGTCAACGTCGTAACTGTGCAAGTCGATGAGGATGAATGGGATGTTATTGCTGCACGGCAGAATTGCCATCTCAACCACAATCTCAACACATACATGTGAGTAAATAGATCATATATACTACTTGTTCCCCTCGGCTTAAATTTTATTGCTTGGATTAAGGATCTGTGCGCTACTGTTTTTGGCCATTATAGCTCAGTAGAAATTAAGTGAGTACCTATGCACTTAAAAGTCTATCCATGTTAGTATCAAGAACTAACCAAGCCAGCAGAGGAATTTGATTGAGCACCCTACCAATACTGTTGCATTTTAGAACGAACATGATATAACATAAGGATGCATTCAGTTAAGGATATACAAAAATTAGAAGCTCGGTCTTGTGGCCAACAGGATATTTACTTATTAACTGAGAGGTGTATCAATCAATATACAGAAGTTAGCTGGAGATCATTTAGCACATTAGATAAGTGGAAACTCAGTCTTTCAAAGAAGCTAAGATCAAAAGACTTGACAAAAAAATCAAATTTGTAGCCTTTCTATGCCTGGCAATGGACCATCAGGAAGGTCTAGCACATATACAATTAGTAAATAACCCGAGCATACACGTACAAAAGAGGCATCCCGAGCATACATGTACAGAAGAGGCACAAGCCTGATTGGTACTTCCCCTTAACATCCAGTGGTTTCTTACAGTCCAAAACAGTCACAAAATTGTATCAGTAACATTCTTTGAATACAAATGATCACGAAAATGAATCTCATTCCATGGGATCATGCAATACAACATGAAGTCCAAAAACCAACTATTTACCCACACCATTATATGTACTCCCAAGGCATTTAGACAAAATCCAAGGAAAACATGAAGTCTATAAAGAAGAAAATATTTAACTGTAGATGAAGGTTTCCCCTCGCGTCAAGAGGAATTGTCCATGAAATTAGAGGATACCTGGAAGGGCCACGATGTGACCGCCCTCCAACCACCGCAACCACTAGGACCCGTCCCTCCCTTGTCCGGGATCCCCAGCCTCCTCCGCCGCGAGCTACACCGTTACGGACTTGCTCCTTCGTCACCAGCTCTGCGCTGTCGAGTACCCTTCCTCATCCACAAACCCCATTCAAGCTATGCCTCCCTTCAGCCGCAATCTCTCCTCCGTGAGCGAGGGGTCATGGGAGATGAGGCATGGAAGATGTTGTAAGCAGTTGGGCAAGCCCACCACGACGAGAAACACGAAGACGTCAACCACCGTGAGCCACGACCCCTGCAAGTGAACCACAACTTACAGGTGGGGATCGAGCGGCACTCATCAGTCTCGACACACCAGAACGCAGGGTTCGTTGGTAAAAGACAGATCTGAAGGTTGCTCGGCTCGGATCTAGATTGGGGTGGCGGCAAAGAGGTGCGATGATGGAGGAGATGGTCGGTGGCTGCCGGGGCTGGGCGAGGGAGGGACATGCAGAAAATATTTCTACAAAAAAAGAAGAAGACTACGTCCAGCCGTGCGGGGTTTGGGTCGGTATTCATGGGATAGGTATGACAGAAGTAAACCGACTACAGACGATTGGGGGCCACGGGACAGCGACAGAGTCGTCCGCTGATAAATCCCTCGCTAGCTGCGATTCACCAGGAGGCTGGATTTGGTGGGAGCTTAGTAACTCTAGGGATATGACTCGTCAATAGTCAACTCGTCATCCTCCTCCTCTCCAATTTCTTCTGAATGGAATTGCCGGCTGAATGGAATTATACTCCAGCTATTAAACACCTTAAGTCATATAGGCAATAGCTTACATGACTACATGGATAATTGCCAGCTGAATGGAATTATACTGCAGCTATTAAACAAAAAATGCATTATTAGCTCAGTGCAATCTCTTTCAATCCTACCAATCCACGTGTACTCAATTCTTCACACACACAAGTGATCAACTCCTTGAAAAAAATACAAAATCCATGACAGAGAAGAACAAATCACCTGGTGTCATTTCCCTTGGTTGCAGCATTAGAGGACACTTCCTCTTCTCCAACTTGGAGATCTCAAAGCCCCTTCCGCCGCCTGCGTACGAAGAAACAAAATCGACGTTAGCATCACATTATCAAACACACTATAGATGTCGGGGGTACACCGACGCCGAGTCCGATCGAGTCAACATCGTAACTGTGTAAGTCGATGAGGATGAATGGGATGTCATTGCTGCATGGCAGAATTGCCATCTCAACCACAATCTCAACACATACATGTGAGTAAATAGATCATATATACTACTTGTTCCCCTCGGCTTAAATTTTAGTGCTTGGATAAGGATCTGTGCGCTACTATTTTTGGCCATTATAGCTCAGTAAGAGTCTTACATCCATACATACTGTCTTACATGAATTACAACCATTATGGTCAAGTCTTGAGCATAACATTGCAGCGGAAATCTTCGTCAATAACTTTGACCCATGCCATCTTCCTTAACCCTACAGGCATTCGGACTGGGAAATTGTCCTAGCTCGCACGATTGTCACCAAAGACCTCTTCAATATGTCTTGTCTTTCATGCCTGGCCAATAAAATAACCAGTGGCAAGCCAATGAGTACTTTGAATGTACTCGCAAGGAACCCAAGAGTGATAACAGAATAATTATGCAAGGCTCTACTGCTAATTTGGCATCTTTGCGGAAAGATAGTTTTTCTCATGCAAGTATGATCATCATTTGTCAAGGACATGAATGTGTTTGCAACAAGTATCAGGAGGTTACAGACATCAACATAGAGAAGGAGTTATGAACAACTTGTTGGAAATATGCCCTAGAGGCAATAATAAAATGGTTATTATTATATTTCCTTGTTCATGATAATTGTCTATTGTTCATGCTATAATTGTATTAACTGGAAACCGTAATACATGTGTGAATACATAGACCACAACATGTCCCTAGTGAGCCTCTAGTTGACTAGCTCGTTGATCAATCGATGGTTATGGTTTCCTGACCATGGACATTGGATGTCATTGATAACGGGATCACATCATTAGGAGTATGATGTGATGGACAAGACCCAATCCTAAGCATAGCACAAGATAGTGTAGTTCGTTTGCTAAAAGCTTTTCTAATGTCAAGTATCATTTCCTTAGACCATGAGATTGTGCAACTCCCGGATACCATAGGAATGCTTTGGGTGTGCCAAACGTCACAACGTAACTGGGTGGCTATAAAGGTGCACTACGGGTATCTCCAAAAGTGTCTGTTGGGTTGGCACGAATCGAGACTGGGATTTGTCACTCCGTGTGACGGAGAGGTATCTCTGGGCCCACTCGGTAATGCATCATCATAACATGCTCAATATGACTAAGTAGTTGGTCACGGGATCATGCATGTAACACCCTCAGTGTCATGCTACAGTAATCCCCTGTTAATGGTGCCAGGTCACCATGCTTACTGAGCTAATTATCACTTGATGAAAAATCAAAGTCAAATTCAAATTCAAATATGAGGGGAATTCAAAATTTCACAAACATGAAAACAAAAATGTTCATCATGTGCCAAATATTCCACAACTAATATTGGTGGTGAACCAACATTTTTGCAAAGGGTTTAAGTGGCCTAAACTACTTAAAACAGTGACCTAAGCAATAAATAAAATGCCCTTTTTAATTTATAAAATTGGCAACTATTCCAAAAGCCTCCCAACCTTTTTGAGGCAGTGCACTTTAATTCTTTGAAATTGTTTTGGCCAGTGGCATAATTTTCAAAGTCAATTGTGGCTAAAAGAAAATGCAAAAGCTGCTGGAAAAGAAAAAGAAAAACAACAAAAAGAAAAAAAAGAAAAGGAGAAGTAGAGGGAGAGAGAGGCCCTCTGGCTCACTCAGGCTTCGGCCCACCCGAGCCAGCTGGCCCAACAGGCCGGCCCACACCCCCCTGGGCCGTCGCTCTCCCCCTTCCCCTGTTCAACCGACCGAGGGCGCGCGCCCGCGCGTCGCTGCCGGACCACCTCGCCGTCGACGGGAGGGGATAAGGCCGCCCCAACGCCTCGGCCCCCTCGCCTCCCACTCGCCCACTTGCCCCCTTTCTCTCTCTCTTCTCTCGCCCACGTGCTCGCTCCGCCCTCCTCTCCTCCAGATCCGCGGCCCGAGCGCAGTCGCCGCCGCCCTCCGTCGTTGTCGTGGCCACCGGCGGCCCCGCGCCCGCTGACCTTGACGGTGAGCTCTGTCGTCGTCCTCTCCATCGACCGGTGGCCTCAGCTGGAGTTGGGGAGCACCGAAGCGCCGGATCCCTTTCGTCCACGTCTTCGGTCGTCGCCGCCCTTCTTCGTCTCCAGCGCCGTCTCTGCTGCTACTAAGCCGCCGAGGGCCACCGTGCGTGCCGCAAGGTGAGCCCCTTTTCCTCCCCCCCCCCTCTCTTTTGCTCCCGTACGCGCCCAGAACGGCTGGACCCGCCATGGCCGAGCCGAGCTCCGCCGACGAGCTCGTTGCCGTCGTTGTGACCATCGACACGCTCGCCTGAGCTCACAGTTGTGCTCCTGGGGTTCCCAGGAGCCCAACGCGCACGCGCACGCTCCCTCCCGTGCCTCCTAGCATCGTCCCCGATGAGCTCCGGAATGCATCACCGCAGAGCTCGCCGCCGGCGAGGCTCCAGTGACCTTTTGGTCACGGGCTCAAGCCCGTTGGACTCGCCGCACCATGGGGATCCTCCCCAGCCTTTCCTTTCGTTCCGTAGCAGGCTGCTTCGCCTTCACCATCACACGCCCGAAGCTCGTCGCCGCCTTTCTCGTCACCGTCGATGCTCCGGTCGTCCCCGACGCCGGTCGTTGTCACCATCATGTGCGCGGCGCCGGGCCGCGCCCTTAGTTCCAAGCCGTAGGTCCGGAGGCCCCCTGTAGCGCGGCCCCGGCCAACTCCGGCGAGGCGCCGCCGTCGCCTTGGTCGCCGGAGCCTTCCCTGGCGCAGCCGCCAACATGGATGCGTGGGCCCCATCACCTGAGTCACTGACGCTGGGCCCAGCGGGTCCCAGTTGTCTGGATTGACCCAGTCAACTGCTGACTAGGCAGCCCAGAGACGCTGACATATGGGCCCCACCGCGTAATTAGTTTAACCAACGTTTTATTAATTAAAACCTAATTAGTTGCATTTTAGAGACTGACATGTGGGGCCCAACTGCTAACTAACACATGCTCAATTAAAATAACCCCACTGTTAGCCCTCTTTATGACATGTGGGACCCACTGGTCAGTTTGACCAGTCAGCAGGTCTGTTGACCTGCTGATGTCATGCTGACACTCTGCTGGCATCATATTTCATTTTCTGTTAATTTAAATAATTCCAGAAAATGGTTTAAACTTTAAAAATTCATAGAAATTAAACCGTAGCTCAGATGAAAATGTTTTCTACATGAAAGTTGCTCAGAAAAACGTGACGAATCCAGATACCTCTAACTATCTAAACATGGAACATTCCCCCTCAGGTCATCTGTCTGACACAGCTCCGGAACCGGGAAAACATTCCCGGATGAATTCCCCCTTCACCTTTATCGTGTAGCCATACGTTAGGTCACACCCGGCACATCATTTTGCCACGTTATGCTTTGTGATGCTATGTTTGCTTTGTATTTACTGTTTCTTCCCCCTCTTCTCTCCGTTAGACCCCGAGACCAATGTTGCCCCTGTGGTCGACTACGTCGACAACGACCCCTCCTTGCCAGAACAACCAGGCAAGCCCCCCCTTTGATCATCCCGATATCGCCCATTCCAGTCTCTTATGCTTGCATTAGATTTTACTACTGTTATTGATTGCTCCTATTCTGATGCATAGCTTGCTTTTGTACCGGCTTATTGTTACCTTACTTGCTTATCCTAAACTGCTTAGTATAGGTTGGTTAGTGAGCCATCAGTGACCCCCCCACCTTATCCTTGTTGCCCCTGCTTCATCATTGAAGACCCGATCAACGGGATCGAAGACCAGGCCCCGGCACCGCACATCACTTTCCCCTTAGTTGCTCGACACTACTGGGTTACTATCGAGTGCCGAGGGTGAGACCTCTACAGCACTTCTGATGTTAACCCTATAGTGTAGCTATTCGGTCGTGGTCATCGAGGGTGATTTCCTCTTTAACCACTTCTGATACGACTCTGTCGTGCAACCACTCAAGTGTGAACCTCGAGGGTGGTCCCTCTTACGTTCACCTTGATGATTACATCGAGTAGAATTCACCGGGGGTGATTCCTCGGGTTTTCCCCTTGATGTTTGGACACACGGTTACTATGGTTACTATGACTTTACACTGAACCATGTTACTAAAGACGGGTTGAGCCTGAGGGGTACCCGCACGAGCATAATTGCGAGTGATGTGGAGTCGGGTTGACCTGGAAGGTGCCCGAGAGATAATTACGAGGTGTGGTCGGGCATTCTTAACCCTTCCCGCAAGTCCTCGAGATGGGGCAACGGGGTCACATCTTTCGTGAGTCTCTGCTTGTTACCGCGCGTTCCTAATCCACTACGATTTGGATATTTGATCCGAGGGGCCTCTGGCCTGATAGCACTAACCATCACGTGGGCATAGTATGGGCGTTCTGCGTCGTATACATCAGCCGAAGCTTAGTACACGTCAGCGACTGAGCGGCGCGCGCCGGGTTGGACTGCGTAAGCGCCTGCCTTGTTGAAGGAGGTAGCTAGGTCTGCTCACCGGCCGCGTACGCAACATGCAGGAGTTCCCGGGGAGATGGCCCATGACCCCTGGGGGCATAGGTTTAGTCCGGCGTGCTGGCCTCTCTATTAAGCCTAGGTTGGGTTGCGGCGTATTGTTTGGCCGAGGCCAGGCATGACCCAGGAAAGTGTGTTCGGCCGGAGTTAATCGAGCGTGGTGGGTAAGTTGGTGCACCCCTGCAGGGAAGAGAACAACTATCGATAGCCTGTCCTACGGTAACGGACACTTGGAGTTGTATCCCGATCGATACAACTAGAACTGGATACTTGTGATGAGAATTGAATTGTGATGATAATTGGATAGTATGGCTCTGGGATTGCTTTCTTGCAGGGAGTCGAGAAAGGATCCCTGGCCGAGGTTGATAACACTACTACTACTTTACCTTATGCTACTCTACTCCCTCCTGTTTGCTGCAAGATGGTGGTTTCTAGAAGATGCTAGTCTTCGATAGGACTAGCCCTTCTCTCTATACTGGCATTTCTGCAGCCCAGTCCACATATACAACCTTTCTTTGATAATGTTGCATATGTAGTGTAGATCCTTGCTTGCGAGTACTTTGGATGAGTACTCACGGTTGCTTTGCTACCCCTTTTCCCCCTTCTTTCTTCTTTCTGGTTGTTGCAACCAGATGGTGGAGTCCAGGAGCCAAACGCCACCTTCGACGACGACTAATACTACCATGAGGGTGCCTACTACCTCATGAAGACCACGACGACCAGGAGTGGTTAGGAGGCTCCCAGGCAGGAGGCCTTGCCTTTTCAATCAATGTTGCTTTTGTGCTAGCCTTCTTAAGGCAAACTTGTCTAACTTATGTCTGTACTCAGATATTGTTGCTTCCGCTGACTCTTGTGTTTTCGAGCTTATGTATTCGAGCCCTCGAGGCCCCTGGCTTGTAATATAAAGCTTGTATTATTTTAATTTGTGTCTAGAGTTGTGTTGTGATATCTTCCCGTGAGTCCTTGATCTTGATCGTACACATTTGCGTGTATGATTAGTGTACGATTAAATCGAGGGCGTCACAAGTTGGTATCAGAGCCGACTGCCTGTAGGTAGCCCCCTTTTCAACTCCTTGGCTGAAGTTGAGTCTAGTCACTGAAAAACTTTTACTAACATTGGCTGTGTGGCTTACGGGCCCACGTCGCCATTGGGTGGTATTAGGATCTTTTATTCCTCGTCTATACTCTAGGACTCTGATCTCTCTTCTATTCGGGTTAACCATTTTACTAAACTCTGACATTAGGTTCTCGTACCCACTTCCTCCCGGAGAGCCTCGACATTATCGATGATCGCTTGCTTCGCCAAAAGATTCTATGGATACTCCTCGATGTTTCTCGAGACCCTGTACCAACTGCCTTGCAGTTCCTGACCACCGGTAATCCCCTTGAATAACATCCTTGCCGCTTGTACCTTCATTCCTAGTTGCTCCTGATATTACAAGATGCCCCGAAATTCTCTATTGTTTTGAGAATCCTTTGAGCTTACTGCCTTGCAGTTCTTTGCCCCATGAATACCCCCCTTCGAATAATTCCTTGCACTCACCGAGGATCAGTTCATCCTCAGTTGTTCGTGTGATTCACAAAATACTTCGAAATACTATTTTGATCTTCCGAAAATCCTCTACAACCTGTTGCTCTTGGAATTCTTGCATACTTGCTTTCTGGTTAATTCCATTTGTCTAGCGATATTCGTTAAAATCCTTTGGGATTAACATTCTGATCCTGTTGATTCAGCATGTGTGAGAATGCACACGATCATCAATTAATCCTTGGAAATTTTGTTTCCGGCTCAGGCATTGTTTCGAATATGAGTTGGTTCTTGCCCAATCAAGATTTGATCGGGTGCACCTCTAAGTCTATTCAACTTACTCATCTTTTGATCAGAGCCTCTGCTTCTGATCCTTCGTCTTGAAATCATAATTCCCGTGTACCCAAGCATCGAATCATTCAGACGTTTATATAAGCCGATGCCTTTGCATCCCCTTCTTCATCTGATTGATTACTGATACTCACATCAACTCTGTCGTGAATCGCCAGATCCATTGCTGGGTTGTTATCTGACAGTGTCCTTCACATCCAATATCTTATCAGTATTTCCCTGATACATAATACCTTCAGTATATTGTATCATCTGCTTTGACTTCGATACTCTGCTTTCGAACTCGTATCTTTTGCTTGGTTGATGGTTGTATAGATTCGTAAAAATGCCCCGATGGGTTGAACTTATGCCTTCCGTAATCCGAGTGAACCCGAGAGTTCTCACGAGTCTTACTCTTCTCGTACTTCGCCAGATAAATCCTATGCACTACATTTTCTTTGAAAAATGAGGAGTGAATGAAAGGTTATGCATTGAAGAAGTGGGAGTCGACCTTGAACCCTTATGTTCATGCCCATGGACCCGATGTAGAACTTATCGTGGAAGCTGCTCGTAAATATGATTACCCCTTTTTATAAGTTCATATTGTATCGGTGGTTTGATCATTCGTAACCGTGGTTCCAACCATAGTTTCTCCTTAACTCCATTTCCCGGACAAGTTAAAATACTTGTCTTCTGTAGATCATTTCATATGTCTAACCTCTATTTTTGATCTACCTCAAGTATTGCCCCTTGTTATCTCAAGTATATTGTGTCATTGCACTACCGCTTGTGAATTCTCATTGGAATGATACTCCATCACATCATTCCTAGCTTGATCGGTTATATCATTATCATGCTAAATTTTAACTGTGCTACCAGGTCCTTTCCGGAGCACAATTTTCGACGACGAGCTAAGCTTATGTCGATCTTCCTCGTCATACCATTTTGCCATGAACAGCAAGCTTGCTTTCGAGTTTGTGTCGTACTCGTGATTCAATTAACCTTACACTTCATCATTTCTTTTGCTTAATGTCGTCGTTGATCGATTACATCTTCATGAAACCTCTCGACAAATGTGTCATGATCATCATCATCATTCCAAACTTTTCTAGGATATCAACCGAATTCATGATGAGAAATACCATCCTTACCCCCTCGATGAATTGTTGCTGAGCCCGTGGGCCCCATCCTCATCTTTTCCTTGTTGAAATTGTATGACTTATTTTATAAGTTGTTCCGATGGATCCTTTGTGTATCCAAAGTCTGACATTTCCCCGATGGCCATGTCAACACTATCCCGAAGCATGTGTGTGGTACTCCGATCATCAACAAGAACATTGGGAGCGCAACGCTAACTGTTCTTGATCAATTATCCAAACACCGTTGTATGGGTAAACCTCATAAATTCCTTGCCCCTTTGTCTAAACGGCTTAATACTTGAAGCCCTATCATGCTCTGCCTTTCCTTGGGAAAGTTATACTCTAACACTTGGGTATAAACATCTTTCCTTTTCATTGGTCTGGTTATCATAATAATCACATTTTCCTTTCCATTGTTTTGTTTCACCTTTCTTGTCATCTAACTTGTCTAAGTAGAGATAAATCCCTGCTTAAGTAAGCACCTTGGTGTAAAACTTTGTCAGTAAGACCCTGTTACTATTGTTGATGACATTCCGGTAACCACCGATGGACGAAAACTTTGCCTATTGGTCCGCCTCGTATTACCAGCAGGAAAATGGTCCTCTTCGTCCCTCGCCCTTGGTACCAACGCTGTTGCCAACATAATTGGCAGGCTATCCTATGACCTGCCTTGCTATCATGGCCGTGCAAAATTTTAGTGCCTTCTTGCTTTTAACCCACACGATGGGCCCATAACCCACAGTTCCACACGATTGAAACCTGACTCTCCTGTATATCTTTGATTCCGAAACATTCTTGCATTTGGCTTCGTATCATGTCATGAGCCACCCCCCCCCCCTGAGGGATGATCTATTCCTGATGCTCCGAACCCCTTCTCACACTTTGTTCAGGTATCGGTCGATTGTCCATCCGCGTGAAACTTCTTATTGTACCTTCATATTTTGCTCTCGACGTTATTCTTAAATTTCAACTCGAGAGATACTTCTGTCACATTACCTGCATTGCTCACCAGACAATTAAACCCATAAGGGTCAGTTCTCCCGGAGTTACTCTTTTCTTCCCCACTTAAATCTCGGGATGAGATTTCTTGTAGTGGAGGAGATTTGTAACACCCTCACAGTGTCATACTACAGTAATCCCCTGTTAATGGTGCCAGGTCACCATGCTTACTGAGCTAATTATCACTTGATGAAAAATCAAAGTCAAATTCAAATTCAAATTATGAGGGGAATTCAAAATTTCTCAAACATGAAAACAAAAATGTTCATCATGTGCCAAATATTCCACAACTAATATTGGTGGTAAACCAACATTTTTGCAAAGGGTTTAAGTGGCCTAAAGTACTTAAAACAGTGACCTTAGCAATAAATTAAATGCCCTTTTTAATTTATAAAATTGGCAACCATTCCAAAAGCCTCCCAACCTTTTTGAGGCAGTGCACTTTAATTCTTTGAAATTGTTTTGGCCAGTGGCATAATTTTGCAAAGTCAATTATGGCTAAAAGAAAATGCAAAAGCTGCTGGAAAAGAAAAAGAAAAACAACAAAAAGAAAAAAAAGAAAAGGAGAAGTAGAGGGGAGAGAGAGGCCCTCTGCCTCACTCAGGCTTCAGCCCACCCGAGCCAGCTGGCCCAACAGGCCGGCCCACACCCCCCTGGGCCGTCGCTCTCCCCTTCCCCTGTTCAACCGACCGAGGGCGCGCGCTCGCGCATCACCGCCGGACCACCTCGCCGTCGACGGGAGGGGATAAGGCCGCCCCGACGCCTCCCACTCGCCCACTTGCCCCTTTCTCTCTCTCTTCTCTCGCCCACGCGCTCGCTCCGCCCTCCTCTCCTCCAGATCCGCGGCCCGAGCGCAGTCGCCGCCGCCCTCCGTCGTTGTCGCGGACACCGGCGGCCCCGCGCCCGCTGACCTTGACGGTGAGCTCTGCTGTTGTCCTCTCCATCGACCGGTGGCCTCAGCTGGAGTTGGGGAGCACCGAAGCGCCGGATCCCTTTCGTCCACGTCTTCAGTCGTCGCTGCCCTTCTTCGTCTCCAGCGCCGTCTCTGCTGCTACTAAGCCGCTTAGGGCCGCCGTGCGTGCCGCAAGGTGAGCCCCTTTACCTCCCCCCCCCTCTCTTTTGCTCCCGTACGCGCCCAGAACGGCTGGACCCGCCATGGCCGAGCCGAGCTCCGCCGACGAGCTCGTTGTCGTCGTTGTGACCGTCGACACGCTCGCCTGAGCTCACAGTTGTGCTCCTGGGGTTCCCAGGAGCCCAACGCGCACGCGCACGCTCCCTCCTGTGCCTCCTAGCATCGTCCCCGATGAGCTCCGAAATGCATCGCCGTGGAGCTCGCCGCCGGCGAGGCTCGGTGACCTTTTGGTCACGGGCTCAAGCCCGTTGGACTCGCCGCACCACGGGGATCCTCCCCAGCCTTTCCTTTCGTTCCGTAGCACGCTGCTTCGCCTTCGCCATCACACGCCCGAAGCTCGTTGCCGCCTTTCTCGTCGTCGGGGATGCTCCGGTCGTCGTCACCATCGTGTGCGCGGCGCCGGGCCGCGCCCTTAGGTCCAAGCCGTAGGTCCGGAGGCCCCCTGTAGCGCGGCCCCGGCCAACTCCGGCGAGGCGCCGCCGTCGCCTTGGTCGCCGGAGCCCTCCCCGGCCCAGCCGCCAACATGGATGTGTGGGCCCCATCACCTGAGTCACTGACGCTGGGCCCAGCGGGTCCCAGTTGACTGGGTTGACCCAGTCAACTGCTGACTGGGCAGCCCAGAGACGCTGACATATGGGCCCCACCGCGTAATTAGTTTAACCAACGTTTTATTAATTAAAACCGAATTAGTTGCATTTTAGAGACTGACATGTGGGGCCCAACTGCTAACTAACACATGTTCAATTAAAATAACCCCACTGTTAGCCCTCTCTCTATGACATGTGGGACCCACTAGTCAGTTTGACCAGTCAGCGGGTCTGTTGACCTGCTGATGTCATGCTGACACTCTGCTGGCGTCATATTTCATTTTCTGTTAATTTAAATAATTCCAGAAAATGGTTTAAACTTTAAAAATTCATAGAAATTAAACCGTAGCTCAGATGAAAATGTTTTCTACATGAAAGTTGCTCAGAAAAACGTGACGAATCCGGATATGCGGTCTGTTTACCTGTCAGATACCTCTAACTATCTGAACATGGAACATTCCCCCTCCGGTCATCTGTCTGACACAGCTCCGGAACCGGGAAAACATTCCCGGTTGAATTCCCCCTTCACCTTTATCGTGTAGCCATACGTTAGGTCACACCCGGCACATCATTTTGCCACGTTATGCTTTGTGATGCTATGTTTGCTTTATATTTACTGTTTCTTCCCCTCTTCTCTCTGATAGACCCCGAGACTGATGCTGCCCCTGTGATCGACTACGTCGACGACGACCCCTCCTTGCCAGAGCAACCAGGCAAGCCCCCCTTTGATCATCCCGATATCGCCCATTCCAGTCTCTTATGCTTGCATTAGATTTTACTACTGTTATTGATTGCTCCTATTCTGATGCATAGCCTGCTTTTCTACCGGCTTATTGTTACCTTACCTGCTTAGTATAGGTTGGTTAGTGAGCCATCAGTGACCCCCCACCTTATCCTTGTTGCCCCTGCTTCATCATTGAAGACCCGATCAACGGGATCGAAGACCAGGCCCCGGCACCGCACATCACTTTCCCCTTAGTTGCTCGACACTACTGGGTTACTATCGAGTGCTGAGGGTGAGACCTCTACAGCACTTCTGATGTTAATCCTGTAGTGTAGCTATTCGGTCGTGGTCATCGAGGGTGATTTCCTCTTTAACCACTTCTGATACGACTCTGTCGTGCAACCACTCAAGTGTGAACCTCAAGGGTGGTCCCTCTTACGTTCACCTTGATGATTACATCGAGTAGAATTCACCGGGGGTGATTCCTCGGGTTTTCCCCTTGATGTTTGGACACATGGTTACTATGGTTACTATGGCTTTACACTGAACCATGTTACTAAAGACGGGTTGACCTTGAGGGGTACCCGCGCGAGCATAATTGCGAGTGATGTGGAGTCGGGTTGACCTGGAAGGTGCCCGAGAGATAATTACGAGGCGTGGCCGGGCATTCTTAGCCCTTGCCGCAAGTCCTCGAGACGGGGCAACGGGGTCACATCTTTCGTGAGTCTCTGCTTGTTACCGCGCATTCCTAATCCACTACAATTTGGATATTTGATCCGAGGGGCCTCTGGCCTGATAGCACTAACCATCACGTGGGCATAGTATGGGTGTTCTGCGTTGTATACATCAGCCGAAGCTTAGTAGACGTCAGCGACTGAGCGGCGCGCGCCGGGTTGGACTGCGTAAGCGCCTGCCTTGTTGAAGGACGTAGCTAGGTCTGCTCACCGGCCACGTATGCAACATGCAGGAGTTCTCGGGGAGATGGCCCATGACCCCTGGGGGCATAGGTTTAGTCCGGCGTGCTGGCCTCTCTATTAAGCCTAGGTCGGGTTGCGGCGTATTGTTTGGCCGAGGCCGGGCATGACCCAGGAAAGTGTGTCCGGCCGGAGTTAATCAAGCGTGGTGGGTAAGTTGGTGCACCCCTGCAGGGAAGAAAACATCTATCGATAGCCTGTCCTACGGTAACGGACACTTGGAGTTGTATCCCGATCGATACAACTAGAACTGGATACTTGTGATGAGAATTGGATGGTGATGAGAATTGAATTGTGATGATAATTGGATAGTATGGCTCTGGGATTGCTTTCTCGCAGGGAGTCGAGAAAGGATCTCTGGCCGAGGTTGATAACACTACTACTACTTTACCTTATGCTACTCTACTCCCTCCTGTTTGCTGCAAGATGGTGGTTTACAAAAGATGCTAGTCTTCGATAGGACTAGGCCTTCTCTCTATTCTGGCATTTCTGCAGCCCAGTCCACATATACAACCTTTCTTTGATAATGTTGCATATGTAGTGTAGATCCTTGCTTGCGAGTACTTTGGATGAGTACTCACGGTTGCTTTGCTACCCCTTTTCCCCCTTCTTTCTTCTTTCTGGTTGTTGCAACCAGATGGTGGAGTCCAGGAGCCAGACGCCACCTTCGACGACGACTACTACTACCACGAGGGTGCCTACTACCTCATGAAGACCGTGACGACCAGGAGTAGTTAGGAGGCTCCCAGGCAGGAGGCCTTGCCTTTTCGATTAATGTTGCTTTTGTGCTAGCCTTCTTATGGCAAACTTGTCTAACTTATGTCTGTACTCAGATATTGTTGCTTCCGCTGACTCTTGTGTTTTCGAGCTTATGTATTCGAGCCCTCGAGGCCCCTGGCTTGTAATATAAAGCTTGTATTATTTCAATTTGTGTCTAGAGTTGTGTTGTGATATCTTCCCGTGAGTCCTTGATCTTGATCGTACACATTTGCGTGTATGATTAGTGTACGATTGAATCGAGGGCGTCACAATGCATTACGGAATGAGTAAAGTGACTTGCCGGTAACGAGATTGAACGAGGTATTGGGATACCAACGGTCGAATCTCGGGCAAGTAACGTACCGATTGACAAAGGGAATTGTATACGTGATTGCTTGGATCCTTGACATCATGGTTCATCCGATGAGATCATTGTGGAACATGTGGGAGCCAACATGGGTATCTAGATCCTGCTGTTGGTTATTGGCTAGAGAGCTGTCTCGGTCATGTCTGCATGATTCCCGAACCCGTAGGGTCTACACACTTAAGGTTCGGTGACGCTAGAGTTGTTATGGGAATTAGTGTGCAGTTACCGAATGTTGTTCGGATTGTCGGATGAGATCCCGGACGTCACGAGGAGTTCCGGAATGGTCCGGAGGTAAAGATTTATATATGGGAAGTCCTATTTTGACCACCGGAAAATGTTCAGGATTTTTCGGTATTGTACCGGGAAGGTTCTAGAAGGTTTCGGAGTGGGGCCCACCTACATGGGGGACCCACATGAACGTGGGTAGTGGGGGCAAGGCCCCACACCCCTGGTCAAGGCGCACCAAGATCCCCCCTTAGAAGGAATAAGATCATATTCCGAAGGGATAAGATCAAGATCCCTAAAAAAGGGGGATAACAATCGGTGGGGAAGGAAATGATGAGATTTCTTTCCTCCCACGTTTGCCAACGCCCCAATGGACTTGGAGGGCAAGAAACCAGCCCCATCCACCCCTATATATAGCGGGGAGGCACATGGGAGCTTGACCCTTCCCCTGGCGCAGCCCTCTCCCTCCCCAACACCTCCTCCTCCTCCGTAGTGCTTGGCGAAGCTCTGCCGGAGAACTGCAAGCTCCACCACCACCGTCGTGCTGCCGGAGCTCTCCCTCAACTTCTCCTCTGCCCTTGCTGGATCAAGAAGGAGGAGACGTCCCTGGGCTGTACGTGTGTTGAACGCGGAGGCACCGTTGTTCAGTGCTTAGATCGGATTCGACCGCGATCTGAATCGCTTAGTGAACGACTCCACCGATCGCATTCTTGCAACGCTTCCGCATCGCGATCTTCAAGGGTATGAAGATGCACTCCCCTCTCTCTCGTTGCTAGTTACTCCATAGATTGATCTTGGTGATGCGTAGAAAATTTTGAATTTCTGCTACGTTCCCCAACAGTGGCATCATGAGCTAGGTCTATTGCGTAGATTCTATGCACGAGTAGAACACAAGTAGTTGTGGGCGTTGATTTTGTTCAATATGCTTACCCTTACTAGTCCTATCTTGTTTAGACGGTATTGTGGGATGAAGCGGCCCGGACCGACCTTACACATACACTTACGTGAGACAGGTTCCACCGACTGACATGCACTTGTTGCATAAGGTGGCTAGCAGGTGCCAGTCTCTCCCACTTTAGTCGGACTGGATTCGATGAAAAGGGTCCTTATGAAGGGTAAATAGCAATTGGCATATCACGTTGTGGTTTTAACGTAGGTAAGAAACGTTCTTGCTAGAAACCTATAGCAGCCACGTAAAAAACTTGCAACAATAATTAGAGGACGTCTAACTTGTTTTTGCAGCATATGCCGTGTGATGTGATATGGCCAAAAAGGATGTGATGAATGAAATATATGTGATGTATGAGATTGATCATGTTCTTGTAATAGGAATCATGACTTGCATGTCGATGAGTATGACAACTGGCAGGAGCCATAGGAGTTGTCTTTATTTATTGTATGACCTGCGCGTCACTGAATAACGCCATGTAATTACTTTACTTCATTGCTAAACCGTTAGCCATAGTAGTAGAAGTAATAGTTGGCGAGACAACTTCATGGAGATATGATGATGGAGATCATGATGATGGAGATCATGGTGTCATGCCGGTGACGATGATGATCATGGAGCCCCGAAGATGGAGATCAAAAGGAGCAAAATGATATTGGCCATATCATGTCACTATTTGATTGCATGTGATGTTTATCATGTTTATGCATCTTATTTGCTTAGAACGACGGTAGTAAATAAGATGATCCCTCATAATAATTTCAAGAAAGTGTTCCCCCTAACTGTACACCATTGCGAAAGTTCGTTGTTTCGAAGCACCACGTGATGATCGGGTGTGATAGATTCTAACGTTCACATATAACGGGTGTAAGCCAGATTTACACACGCGAAACACTTAGGTTGACTTGACGAGCCTAGCATGTACAGACATGGCCTTGGGACACAAGAGACCGAAAGGTCGAACATGAGTCGTATAGTGGATACGATCAACATGAAGATGTTCACCGATGATGACTAGTCCGTCTCACGTGATGATCGTACACGGCCTAGTTGACTGGGATCATGTATCACTTAGATGACTAGAGGGATCTCTATCTGAGTGGGAGTTCATAAGATGAACTTAATTGTCCTGAACATAGTCAAAAGGTTTTTGCAAATTATGTCGCAGCTCGCGCTTTAGTTCTAGTGTTTTAGATATGTTCCTAGAGAAAATGTAGTTGAAAGTTGATAGTAGCAATTATGCGGACTGGGTCCGTAAACTAAGGATTGTCCTCATTGCTGCGTAGAAGGCTTATGTCCTTAATGCACCACTCGGTGTGCTGAACCTCGAACGTCGTCTGTGGATGTTGCGAACATCTGACATACACGTCTTGATAACTACATGATAGTTCAGTAATGTTAAATGGTTTAGAATTGAGGCAACAAAGACGATTTCGAAACGTGCGGAACATATGAGATGTTTCGAGGGCTGAAATTTGGATTTCAGGCTCGTGCCCACGTCAAGAGGTATAAGACCTCCGACGAGTTTCTTAGCCTGCAAACTAAGGGAGAAAAGCTCAATCGTTGAGCTTGTGCTCAGATTGTCTGAGTACAACAATCACTTGAATCGAGCGGGAGTTAATCTTCCAGATGAGATAGTGATGTTTCTCCAAAGTCATTTCCACCAAGCTGCTAGAGCTTTGTGATGAACTATAACATATCAGGGATAGATATGATGATCCTTGAAATATTCGCGATGTTTGACGCCGCGAAAGTAGAAATCAAGAAGGAGCATCAATTGTTGATGGTTAGTGAAACCACTAGTTTCAAGAAGGGCAAGGGCAAGAAGGGATACTTCATGAAATGGCAAATCAGTTGCTGCTCTAGTGAAGAAATCCAAGGTTGAAACCAAACCTGAGACTAAGTGCTTCTGTAATGAGGGGAACGGTCACTGAAGCAGGACTACCCTAGATACTTGGTAGATGAGAAGGTTGGCAAGGTTGATAGAAGTATATTGGATATACATTATATTAATGTGTACTTTACTGGTACTCCTAGTAGCACCAGGGTATTAGATACCGGTTCGGTTGCTAAGTGTTGGTAACTCGAAATAAAAGCTGCGGAATAAACGGAGACTAGCTAAAGGTGAGACGACGATATGTGTTGGAAGTGTTTCCAAGCTTGATGTGATCAAGCATCGCACACTCCCTCTACCATCGAGATTGGTGTTAAACCTAAATAATTGTTATTTGGTGTTTGTGTTGAGCATAGACATGATTGGATTATGTCTATCGCAATACGGTCATTCATTTAAGGAGAATAATAGTTACTCTGTTTATTTGAATAATACCTTCAATGGTCTTGCACCTAAAATGAATGGTTTGTTGAATCTCGATCGTAGTGATACACATGTTCATGCCAAAAGATATAAGATAGTGATAATAGTACCACATACTTGTGGCACTGCCATTTGAGTCATATTGGTATAAAATGCATGAAGAAGCTCCATGTTGATGGATCTTTGGACTCACTCATTTTTGAAAAGATTGAGACATGCGAACCATGTCTATTGGTGTATACGCATGAAGAAACTCCATGCAGATGGATCATTTGGACTCACTTGATTTTGAATCACTTGAGACATGCAAATCATACCACATGGGCCAGATGATTGAAGAGCCTCATTTTCAGTAAGATGGAACAAGAAAGCAACTTGTTGGAAGTAATACATTTTGATGTGCGCAGTCCAATGAGTGCTGAGGCACGCAGTGGATATTGTTATGTTCTTACTTCACAGATGATTTAGATGTTGAGTATATTTACTTGATGAAACACAAGTCTGAATTATTGAAAGGTTCAAGTAATTTCAGAGTGAAGTTGAAGATCGTCGTGACAAGAGGATAAAATGTCTATGATATGATCATAGAGATGAGTATCTGAGTTATGAGTTTGGTATACAATTAAGACATTGTGGAAATTGTTTCACAACTAACACCGCCTGGAACACCATAGTGTGATGGTGTGTCCGAACATCATAGCTGCACCCTATTGGATATGGTGCATACCATGATGTCTCTTACCGAATTACCACTACCGTTTATGGGTTAGGCATTAGAGACAACCGCATTCACTTCAAATAGGGCACCACGTAATTCCGTTGAGATGACAACGTATGAACTATGGTTTAGAGAAACCTAAGCTGTCATTTCTTAAAAGTTTGGGCTGTGAAGCTTATGTGGAAAAGTTTTAGCCTGATAAGCTCAAACCCAAAGCGGATAAATGCATCTTCATAGGACACCCAAAACAGTCGGGTATACCTCCTATTTCAGATCAGGAAGCAAAAGTGATTGTTTCTAGAACGGTCCTTTCTCGAGGAAAAGTTTCTCTTGAAAGAATTGAGTGGGAGGATGGTGGAGACTTGATGAGGTTATTGAACCATCACTTCAACCCATCTGTAGCATGGCACAGGAAGTTGTTCCTGTGGCGCCTACACCAGTTGAAGTGGAAGCTGATGATAGTGATCATGAAACTTCGGATCAAGTCACTACCAAACCTCGTAGGTCGACAAGGACGTGTACTGCTTCGGAGTGATACGGTAATCCTGTCTTGGAGGTCATGTTGCTAGATAACAATGAACCTACAAGCTGTGGAGAAGCGATGGTGGGCTCGGATTCCGACAAATGGCTCGAGGCCATAAAATCCGAGAGAGGATCCATGTATAAAACAAAGTGTAGACTTTGGAAGAACTACTTGATGGTCGTAAGGCTGTTGGGTACAGATGGATTTTAGAAGGGAAGACGGGCAATGATGGTAAGTGTCACCATTAAGAAAGCTCGACTTGTCGCTAAGATGTTTACCGACAAGTTCAAGGAGTTGACTACGATGAGACTTTCTCACTCGTAGCGATGCTAAGAGTCTGTTGAAATTATATTAGCAGTTCTTGCATTATTTATGAAATCTTGCAGATAGGATGTCAAAACATTGTTTCCTCAATGATTTTCTTGAGGAAAGGTTGTATGTGATACAACCAGAAGGTTTTGTCAATCCTAAAAGATGCTAACAAGTATGCAAAGCTCCAGCAATCCTTCTAAGGACTGGAGTAAGCATCTCGGAGTTGGAATATACGCTTTGTTGAGATGATCAAAGATTTTGGGTTTATACAAAGTTTATGAGAAACTTGTATTTCCAAAGAAGTGAGTGGGAGCACTATAGCATTTCTGATGAGTATACGTTGTTGACATATGTTGATCGGAAATGATGTAGAATTTCTGGAAAGCATATAGGGTTATTTGAAAAGTGTTTTTCAATGGAAAACCTGGATTAAGCTACTTGAACATTGAGCATCAAGATCTATAAGGATAGATCAAAATCGCTTGATAGTACTTTCAAATGAGTACGCACTGTGACAAGATTTTGAAGGAGTTCAAAATAGATCGGCAAAGAAGGAATTCTTGGCTGTGTTATAAGGTGTGAGTATTGAGTAAGACTCAAGACCTGACCACAGCAGAAGAGAGAGAAAGGATGAAGGTCGTCCCCTATGCTTTAGACGTAGGCTCCACAGTATGTTATGTTGTGTACCGCACCTAAAGTGTGCCTTGCCATGAGTCAGTCAAGGGGAACAAGTGTGATCTAGGAATGGATCATAGGACAGCGGTCAAGGTTATCCTTAGTAACTAGTGGACTAAGGAATTTTCTCGATTATGGAGGTGGTAAAAGAGTTCGTCGTAAAGGGTTACGCCAATGCAAACTTTGACACTAATCTGGATGACTCTGAGTAGTAGACCGGATTCGTATAGTAGAGCAGTTATTTGGAATAGTTCCAAATATCGTGTGGTAGCTGCATCTAGGAGATGACATAGATATTTGTAAAGCACACACGAATCTGAAAGATTCAGACCCGTTGACTAATAACCTCTCTCACAAGCGAGATATGATCAAACCCAGTGGGTGTTGGATTCATTACAATCACATAGTGATGTGAACTAGATTATTGACTCTAGTGCAAGTGGGACACTGTTGGAAATATGCCCTAGAGGCAATAATAAAATGGTTATTATTATATTTCCTTGTTCATGATAATTGTCTATTGTTCATGCTATAATTGTATTAACTGGAAACAGTAATACATGTGTGAATACATAGACCACAACATGTCCCTAGTGAGCCTCTAGTTGACTAGCTCGTTGATCAATCGATGGTTATGGTTTCCTGACCATGGACATTGGATGTCATTGATAACGGGATCACATCATTAGGAGAATGATGTGATGGACAAGACACAGTCCTAAGCATAGCACAAGATCGTGTAGTTCATTTGCTAAAAGCTTTTCTAATGTCAAGTATCATTTCCTTAGACCATGAGATTGTGCAACTCCCGGATACCATAGGAATGCTTTGGGTGTGCCAAACATCACAACGTAACTGGGTGGCTATAAAGATGCACTACGGGTATCTCCGGAAGTGTCTGTTGGGTTGGCACGAATCGAGACTGGGATTTGTCACTCCGTGTGACGGAGAGGTATCTCTGGGCCCACTCGGTAATGCATCATCATAATGAGCTCAATGTGACTAAGTAGTTGGTCACGGGATCATGCATTACGGAACGAGTAAAGTGACTTGCCGGTAACGAGATTGAACGAGGTATTGGGATACCGACGATTGAATCTCGGGCAAGTAACGTACCGATTGACAAAGGGAATTGTATACGGGATTGCTTGAATCCTTGACATCGTGGTTCATCCGATGAGATCATCATGGAACATGTGGGAGCCAACATTGGTATCCAGATCCCGCTGTTGGTTGTTGGCCAGAGAGCTGTCTCGATCATGTCTGCATGATTCCCGAACACGTAGGGTCTACACACTTAAGGTTCGGTGACGCTAGAGTTGTTATGGGAATTAGTGTGCAATTGCCGAATGTTGTTCGGAGTCCCGGATGAGATCCCGGACGTCACGAGGAGTTCCGGAATGGTCCGGAGGTAAATATTTATATATGGGAAGTCCTATTTTGGCCACCGAAAAATGTTCGGGATTTTTTGGTATTGTACCGGGAAGGTTCTAGAAGGTTCCGGAGTGGGGCTCACCTTCATGGGGGGACCCACATGAACGTGGGTAGTGGGGGCAAGGCCCCACACCCCTGGTCAAGGCGCACCAAGATCCCCCCTTAGAAGGAATAAGATCATATCCCGAAGGGATAAGATCAAGATCCCTAAAAAAGGGGGATAACAATCGGTGGGGAAGGAAATGATGGGATTTCTTTCCTCCCACCTTTGCCAATGCCCCAATGCACTTGGAGGGCAAGAAACCAGCCCCCTCCACCCCTATATATAGTAGGGAGGCGCATGGGAGCTTGACCCTTCCCCTGGCGCGGCCCTCTCCCTCCCCAACACCTCCTCCTCCTCCATAGTGCTTGGGGAAGCTCTGCCGCAGAACTGCAAGCTCCACCACCACGCCGTCGTGCTGCCGGAGCTCTCCCTCAACTTCTCCTCTCCCCTTGCTGGATCAAGAAGGAGGAGACGTCCCCAGGCTGTACGTGTGTTGAACGCGGAGGCACCGTTGTTCGGTGCTTAGATCGGATTCGGCCACGATCTGAATCGCTTAGTGAACGACTCCACCGACCGCGTTCTTGCAATGCTTCTGCATCGCGATCTTCAAGGGTATGAAGATGCACTCCCCTCTCTCTCGATGCTAGTTACTCCATAGATTGATCTTGGTGATGCATAGAAAATTCTGAATTTCTGCTACGTTCCCCAACACAACTCTTGCTCAAGCTCAACGTGACTTCCTCATGAATCACGTCAACAGATTTACCAAACCGTGTTGTTTTCTAGAAACATGTGGACATAGTCTAAGCAGCACCACCCAACTGTCCTTGACCATGGACACGGCTATTCGAATAGTTTTACACTCTGCAGAGGTTTCATACTTTACCCACAAGATCCGGGGAACTTTCGTGTCATCCACGACCCGCGATACCTCAAGTACCCGGGGAAAGCACCCAATCACTATCTTTCCCTAGAAGACATTAACATAGAGTCCACTTGATTGGTAGTAACCCCCGTGCCCAACATTTCACATCTTAAAATTGTGGAGCCTCACTCCCATATTCATCACATACCACAAGCACGGGGTACCAACGTTGTATCCGGTGCCCTGTGAAAACAGTCATGGCCGCCCTACCTGGCACGACCCCGTCCCAAGAGAGCGCAACAACGACTCTCCCGTTACTAGTAATGCGGGCTCCAAGCTAGTATCGGCCTAGGTAATCAATAATTCCCTTTCCCATATAAGGGTAGAGTGGTTGCGCATGTAAGGTTGGGACAGTCGACAAATCTTAAATCTAATCCATCTCTATAAACAACACTTTAATCAAACCTCGGTACACTACTTCTCCACCAAGTAGTGACCTAGTTCATCATCATCTCCCAGGGGAATCAGTGGCACCCACTGGGGCTGTTTGCAAGTATGCCAAACCACACTTGTTTCTTTCCATGCATAACCCTGACCCACATTGCGTAGCCATCTACTATAGCGTATTTCTACAACCCACCAACACAACTCTAAGCAAGGGTAGAGTCATGATCAATGCAAGTATCAATGGAGTATGCAACAGAGGCAAGCCTAGCAAGGTTACCATTCAAAGTATATCATGCACTCAGTGAAGCAACAAAAATGCTATTATGATGTAAAATGGTTCATCATGGTCAAAGGGCTACTTGCCTGGTTCAGCAAGGTCTTCTGGGTCTTCAAAGTCTTTTGGTCCGTCTCCGAGTATTTCGTCTACTTCATCAACTAACGTTGGAAACAATCATAGTAAGCAACACAACAAGGCAAAAAATAAAAATGCTCTAAAAATATTGATTTGACTTTTCTAGGGCATCTCTAGTTATATGAAAAATAACCAAACTGGTTTCATTGGAATTGGGTCAGTGGATATCTCTATACATTTTGATATGATGGAATCAAGGGGTTTATAGATTTGCAAGAAGTGTACAGAAATGTATTTTTGAAAAATGAGCAAAGATACCCATTTAACAAAGGATGATTTTAGAAGCATCTAGGATTTGGTTTCACTGGATTTGGAGTCCAAATGAATATCCTATGGATTTGCAAAGTTGACAATCATGAAGAAATGGTTCATTATTTTGTGGGGCACAGAAAGTATTAAGATAAATGTTCATAACCTAAATTATGAACTTAGATGTATCAATAAATTGGAATCATGGCATTTGGACCAAATACGAGCTCTTATGATTTTCTAAACTTCATCGCAAAAATTATAAAAAGGGGATTTGATAAATATTTGTGAAGGAAATGTTTCTGGAAAAGGTGGCAAATAGCACGATGTTATAGGGCATGATTTTATGAACTACTAGAAATTTGAATCATCAAGTTTTAAGTTATTTTGAATATTCTATGGATTTTACCAGTCCACAGAAAAAGAAAAGAAAAGGGATTTACCTAAATGGGCCAAATCTATCGGCGGCAGCGTGCACCGGGCGGGGTTTAGCGCCGAGGCGCAACTGGGCCGGCCCATCGGTTCAGTCGCACGCGCGCAGGGTCTATGCCGGAGGCGTATTTTCCAAGTGTGTCTCCACTTAAATGGAGGGGCCCGCTGACGGGGTCACTGACCTGCGGGGTCCACCCGCAGGGTCGTCTCCCTCCTCCCGCGCGCGACGGTGGAGGCAGAGGAGGCAGGGCCGAGTGCTTGCCGGCGTCGTTCCGGTGGCTCCGGCCACCTCCGGCGACTGCCCGGACTCCGGCGAGCTCGGGAGGATGGGCCGCGTCCACCTGGGGACCTAGTTTCCGCCGGGGAGCGCCAGAGCGAGCGAGTTCTCAGCCGCGGCAGGAACAGGTGATGGCGGGGTTCGACACGGCGAGGAAGGCACGAGGAGGAGGAGATGGAGCACCAGGTGAGTTGGCGGTGGTGATGAGAGGGTGCGGGAGTGTTCATGGGGAAGAGAGAGGGGTCGAGGCCCAAGAATTTAAGCGGCGGCCGGCGGCACTGCTTCGGCCATGGAGGTGCAAGGAGAGCACGGGAAGAGCAGTGGGTCGGTCAGAGGATGCGCGAGAGGGAGAGAGAGCAGTTGGAGACAAGAGAAGGCTCGGGGGTGGCCCTATACAGGCGCGACGGGGAGGTGCCGTAGGCGGGGTGCACGGCCACGGCCCGGGGCGTTGCCAGGGGCCAAACGGGCGCTTTGGGGCATGTCTGAGGTGCTCGTGGGCGTGGTCCAGGTCAAGGGAAGGAGAGAGGAAGAGAGGAGCGAGCGCGAGGCGGGCCAGGGACGCGAGCAGCCACTGGCGGACGCGGGCGGCGCTCGGGCACGCGTCGCAGGGGCGAGAGGAGGGCGCGGGGGCAAGTTGGAGGCCCGCTGGCGTGATGCGAACGCCGAGGCGCGTCGACTAGCGTGCTTGTGCGGCCCGAGGTGGATGAGAGCGTGGTGGCAAGGCTCGGACGCCACTGTAGCGCGCCCCAGAGCAAGCTTTTGGCCGGCATGATCGTGTTTTGCGTGCTCTGCCGTGTCCACTTGCGTCTGGCAGTGGAAGTGGGGAGTAAAAAATGTGGCAATGGCATTGGATGCCCTGGGGATCCACTGGAGGGGAGAGGGAGTTGAGAGAGAGTGGAAATGGTGCTGTCCAGAGAAGAAAAGTGGATCCCTGCCCCCCTTCATCATTGCCTCTCGGGCCGGGAAGCACACCAGAGGTAGAGGGGAACTAGGAGGGGTGGTGGTAAAAAGGGGAACTCATGGAGATTAGTGGAAGTGGTCAAATTAGTGTTTTTAGAAAAATGGCAGAAGGTGTTTGTAGTTGATTTGGGCAAGCAGATGAACTCCTCTTGCCATAAGGCTTGACAGGGCCAAATGGCATAAGAAAACAAGTGGTTCCACCAAGATTGAGTCTATTTGGGCAAAGTTGCCAATGCAACTTTTGTAAACCCTAGAAATCAACAGAAATGGACTTTTCAAGATTTAGTCATGCAAAGCTATTCTCCTTGATGCACCACTTAGTTTAGTGTCATCATTTGAGGTTCTGAACATGTCCACAGAAGTTGAGATCAAAAGGAGAAAGTTGCCAATGTAAAGTTGTTCAAATTTGGTTCTGGACAGAGAGGGTTTTGGGGCACTTTGATCAAGATATCATTCTCTCCAACTTGTGACATTTGGTCTAGATGAATAAATAGACCATTTTCGCATGTTCACAAGGTTTGACAATATTTGGACATGTTTGGTAATATAAAGTTGCTCAAACTTCAAAATGGACAGAAATGGTTTTGAGGGGATTTCATGGGGTTATAATATTCTTCATGACATGATACTTGGCAAGATAATCAAACATGTCATATGTGACATGCTAGAATTGTCTTGGAATTTTTTGAGAATATTTCCTTTGTAAATGTTTCAAAAGCTTGAAATATCCAGAAAGGGTTTTTGAGGGATTTGACCAATATTTTGAACATGACCATGTGTTGAAACTCTTATGTATGGAAAATATATATCCACTGAGTTTCCCTGATTTTTCTAAAATATTTTTGAAGCTTAAAAATAATTTTAACCTATTAAAGACCATTTCTAGCCTAAAGAAAAAGCCTTTAAATAAAATAGGAAAATAACTTTTAAAATTATATTTTTGTGGTTTCTGGGTGTCCTATATCTAATAGGAGTCAAATATAATTTTTTAAAGATTTTTCACACCCTTAATTAAGTACTTGTAGTTCAAGTCTCAATTCAGGGGGTTTTGGAAAACCTAATTTAGAAAATACTTTTTGGCCAAAATATTTCTGCAAGAAATTATTTTTATGTCCAACACACATGACATGATCATTGGGCAAGGTTTTGGATGAAGGAGAAGGAGTATAAGAGTTGGAGGATTTATTTGATTTTTAGAGCACTTGCAACCAACACACAAAATCAAATCAAGCAAAGACCTAAACACTCAAAAGTTTTTGTCAAACCACAATTTGTCATGATTTATTAGCTTAAGTGTTGTGGCATGAAAATCAGGATGTGACATGAAAGAACCATAATAACTTAAGTGATGCAAATATCATACCAACAGATGTTCTCTTGATATATACTACTCCCTCTGCAAATATCATACCTAAAACGTCTTTTATTTGTTTATAGAGGGAGTATTTGCATATATTGCAAATAAGCTTATCTTAGTTGAGATTCATAAATATGTCTGAATAACTTATGTTAATCTTAGTTATCATAATAATGATTAATAAATGCACCACACCTTAAGTCATATAGGCAATAGCTTACATGACTACATGGATAATTGCCAGCTGAATGGAATTATACTCCAGCTATTAAACAAAAAATGCATTATTAGCTCAGTGCAATCTCTTTCAATCCTACCAATCCGCGTGTACTCAATTCTTCACACACACAAGTGATCAACTCCTCGAAAAAAAATACAAAATCCATGACAGAGAAGAACAAATCACCTGGTGTCATTTCCCTTGGTTGCAGCATCAGAGGACACTTCCCCTTCTCCAACTTGGAGATCTCAAAGCCCCTTCCGCCGCCTGCGTACGAAGAAACAAAATCGACGTTAGCATCACATTATCAAACACACTATAGATGTCGGGGGTACACCGACGCCGAGTCCGATCGAGTCAACGTCGTAACTGTGCAAGTCGATGAGGATGAATGGGATGTTATTGCTGCACGGCAGAATTGCCATCTCAACCACAATCTCAACACATACATGTGAGTAAATAGATCATATATACTACTTGTTCCCCTCGGTTTAAATTTTATTGCTTGGATTAAGGATCTGTGCGCTACTGTTTTTGGCCATTATAGCTCAGTAGAAATTAAGTGAGTACCTATGCACTTAAAAGTCTATCCATGTTAGTATCAAGAACTAACCAAGCCAGCAGAGGAATTTGATTGAGCACCCTACCAATACTGTTGCATTTTAGAACGAACATGATATAACATAAGGATGCATTCAGTTAAGGATATACAAAAATTGGAAGCTCGGTCTTGTGGCCAACAGGATATTTACTTATTAACTGAGAGGTGTATCAATCAATATACAGAAGTTAGCTGGAGATCATTTAGCACATTAGATAAGTGGAAACTCAGTCTTTCCAAGAAGCTAAGATCACAAGACTTGACAAAAAATCAAATTTGTAGCCTTTCTATGCCTGGCAATGGACCATCAGGAAGGTCTAGCACATATACAATTAGTAAATAACCCGAGCATACACGTACAAAAGAGGCATCCAGAGCATACATGTACAGAAGAGGCACAAGCCTGATTGGTACTTCCCCTTAACATCCAGTGGTTTCTTACAGTCCAAAACGGTCACAAAATTGTATCAGTAACATTCTTTGAATACAAATGATCACCAAAATGAATCTCATTCCATGGGATCATGCAATACAACATGAAGTCCAAAAACCAACTATTTACCCACACCATTATATGTACTCCCAAGACATTTAGACAAAATCCAAGGAAAACATGAAGTCTATAAAGAAGAAAATATTTAACTGTGGATGAAGGTTTCCCCTCGCGTCAAGAGGAATTGTCCATGAAATTAGAGGATACCTGGAAGGGCCACGATGTGACCGCCCTCCGGCCACCGCAACCATCGGGACCCGTCCCTCCCTCGTCCGGGATCCCCAGCCTCCTCCGCCGCGAGCTACACCGTTACGGACTTGCTCCTTCGTCACCAGCTCTGCGCTGTCGAGTCCCCTTCCTCATCCACGAACCCGTTCAAGCTATGCCACCCTTCAGCCGCAATCTCTCCTCCGTGAGCGAGGGGTCATGGGAGATGAGGCATGGAAGATGTTGTAAGCAGTTGGGCAAGCCCACCACGACGAGAAACACGAAGACGTCAACCACCGCGAGCCACGACCCCTGCAAGTGAACCACAACTTACAGGTGGGGATCGAGCGGCACTCATCAGTCTCGACACACCAGAACACAGGGTTCGTTGGTAAAAGACAGATCCGAAGGTTGCTCTGCTCGGATCTAGATTGGGGTGGCGGCAAAGAGGTGCGGTGATGGAGGAGATGGTCGGTGGCTGCCGGGGCTGGGCGAGGGAGGGACATGAAGAAAATATTTCTAGAGAAAAAGAAGAAGACTACGTCCAGCCGTGCGGGGTTTGGATCGGTATTCATGGGATAGGTATGACAGAAGTAAACCGACTACAGACGATTGGGGGCCACGGGACAGCGACAGAGTCGGCCGCTGATAAATCCCTCGCTAGCTGCGATTCACCAGGAGGCTGGATTTGGTGGGAGCTTAGTAACTCTAGGGATATGACTCGTCAATAGTCAACTCGTCATCCTCCTCCTCTCCAATTTCTTCCTCGTTGGCCGGCCCTGCCTTTAAAAGTCGCCAGTCGCCACGAATGGGCTGGTGCTCCCCATCCACTCCCCGGCAGCTGCTATCCACCGTCGCACTCTTTGCCTTCGGCGCGGGGCTCCTCGCCTACGGCGCTCACCTCTCCCACGTCCACATCGAGCCCCAGCGCGCACGCACGCTCGCCCGCGATCAGTTCGTCCGCGACTACCTACGCAGGAAGCACGACAAGTAGCCCGCACCCCCTCCTAGTCCGCTCGATTTCTCGCCCTTCCTGTTCGGCGGCGATGGCTTTGTCCCCCGCCAGCGTCGGGCCGGTGATTGCGGAGGTGGAGATGAACGCCGGCGCCGATCAGGGTGCCACCACCGTGCGGGCCACTGTCGTGCAGGCCTGCAGCGTGTTCTACGACACCCCTGCAACGCTCGGTGCGTGCTCCGACCCTCTTGTTTCCTCTTGTTGCCAGTAGCTCGTATGGTGTTCGATCATTTGTCTCGCTCGTGTATCTGTTTGGATCGGGTGCTGAGCGCTAGGTGTTTGCTTGCTTGTCTCACCAGCACGAACTTGCCTTGTTGTAATCGATCAGACTGATGCCTCGAATCGCAAGGATGGTGCACCGATCTGTAATACTCCCTCTGTTCCTAAATTATAAGTCTTTCTAGAGATTCCAATATGAACTACATACGGATCCGTATGCAGTTCATATTGGAATCCGTATGTAGTTCATATTGGAATCTCTAAAAAGACCTATATATTTAGGAACGGAGGGAGTATTATTCTCCCTTCTTATTGTGGTCTTGGATGTATACAAAGGAAGTGCCTTGCTTCCTCAACGTCAGTGGACTAGATGAAAACGGAATTGATAGCTTCTCTTTAATAGTACAAACAACAACAAAACAACAACAACAAAGCCTTTAGTCCCAAACAAGTTGGGGTAGGGTAGAGGTGAAACCCATAAGATCTCGCAACCAACTCATGGCTCTGGCACATGGATAGCAAGCTTCCACGCACCCTTGTCCATAGCTAGCTCTTTGTCGATACTCCAATCCTTCAGGTCTCTCTTAACGGACTCCTCCCATGTCAAAATCGGTCGACCCCGCCCTCTCTTGACATTCTCCGCACGCTTTAGCCGTCCGCTATGCACTGGAGCTTCTGGAGGCCTGCGCTGAATATGCCCAAACCATCTCAAACGATGTTGGACAAGCTTCTCCTCAATTGGTGCTACCCCAACTCTATCTCGTATATCATCATTCCGGACTCGATCCTTCCTCGTGTGGCCACACATCCATCTCAACATACGCATCTCCGCCACACCTAACTGTTGAACATGTCGCCTTTTAGTCGGCCAACACTCCGCGCCATACAACATTGCGGGTCGAACCGCCGTCCTGTAGAACTTGCCTTTTAGCTTTTGTGGCACTCTCTTGTCACAGAGAATGCCAAAAGCTTGGCGCCACTTCATCCATCCGGCTTTGATTCGATGGTTCACATCTTCATCAATACCCCATCCTCCTGCAACATTGACCCCAAATACCGAAAGGTGTCCTTCCGAGGTACCACCTGGCCATCAAGGCTAACCTCCTCCTCCTCACAGCTAGTAGTACTGAAACCGCACATCATGTACTCGGTTTTAGTTCTACTAAGCCTAAACCCTTTCGATTCCAAGGTTTGTCTCCATAACTCTAACTTCCTATTTACCCCCGTCCGACTATCGTCAATTAGCACCACATCATCCGCAAAGAGCATACACCATGGCATATCTCCTTGTATACCCCTTGTGACCTCATCCATCACCAATGCAAAAAGATAAGGGCTCAAAGCTGACCCCTGATGCAGTCCTATCTTAATCGGGAAGTCATCGGTGTCGACATCACTTGTTCGAACACTTGTCACAACATTATTGTACATGTCCTTGATGAGGGTAATGTACTTTGCTGGGACTTTGTGTTTCTCCAAGGCCCACCACATGACATTCCGCGGTATCTTATCATAGGCCTTCTCCAAGTCAATGAACACCATATGCAAGTCCTTCTTATGCTCCCTATATCTCTCCATAAGTTGTCGTACCAAGAAAATGGCTTCCATGGTCGACCTCCCAGGCATGAAACCAAACTGATTTTTGGTCACGCTTGTCATTCTTCTTAAGCGGTGCTCAATGACTCTCTCCCATAGCTTCATTGTATGGCTCATCAGCTTAATTCCACGGTAATTAGTACAACTCTGAACATCCCCCTTGTTCTTGAAGATTGGTACTAATATACTCCGTCTCCATTCTTCTGGCATCTTGTTTGCCCGAAAAATGAGGTTGAAAAGCTTGGTTAGACATACTATCGCTACGTCCCCGAGACCTTTCCACACCTCAATGGGGATACAATCAGGGCCCATCGCCTTGCCTCCTTTCATCCTTTTTAAAGCCTCCTTCACCTCAGACTCCTGGATGCGCCGCACAAAACGCATGCTGGTCTCATCAAAGGAGTCATTCAGTTCAATGGTAGAACTCTCATTCTCCCCATTGAACAGCTTGTCGAAGTACTCCCGCCATCTATGCTTAATCTCTTCGTCCTTCACCAAGAGTTGGCCTGCTCCGTCCTTGATGCATTTGACTTGGCCAATATCCCTCGTCTTCCTCTCCCGGATCTTAGCCATCTTATAGATGTCCCTTTCACCTTCCTTCGTGCCTAACCGTTGGTAGAGGTCCTCATATGCCCGACCCCTTGCTTCACCAACAGCTCGCTTTGCGGCCTTCTTCGCCATCTTGTACTTCTCTATGTTGACTGCACTCCTATCCAGGTATAGGCGTCTGAAGCAATCTTTCTTCTCTTTAAGCGCCTTCTGGACATCATCATTCCACCACCAGGTATCCTTATCTTCGCTTCTCCTTCCCGTGGACACTCCAAACTCCTCCGAGGCCACCTTACGAATGCAAGTCGCCATCTTCATCCACACATTGTCCGCATCCCCTCCTTCCTCCCAAGGGCCCTCCTTAAATACCCTCTCCTTGAACACCTGAGCTACCTCCCCCTTGAGCTTCCACCACTTCGTTCTAGCGACCTTGGCACGCTTATCCCGCTGGACACGAATCCGAAAGCGGAAGTCAGCAACCACCAGCTTATGCTGGGGTACAACACTCTCCCCAGGTATCACCTTACAGTCTAGGCACGCACGCCTATCTTCTCTTCTCGAGAGGATGAAATCAATCTGGCTAGAGTGTTGGCCACTACTAAAAGTCACCAGATGTGATTCTCTCTTTCTACAGAGGGTGTTAGCTACAATCATGTTGTAGGCTAGAGCAAAGCTTAAGACGTCTTCTCCTTCTTGATTCCTGATGCCATAGCCAAAGCCCCCATGCGCCCCTTCAAAACCTGTGTTAGATGTACCCACGTGGCCATTGAGGTCTCCTCCTATGAAGAGCTTCTCACCAATCGGTACACTCCTAACCATGTCTTCCAAGCCTTCCCAGAACTCCCTCTTGGTGTTCTCATTGTGGCCTACTTGCGGGGCATATGCGCTGATAACATTGAGAACCAAGTCCTCAGCTACCAGCTTGACCAAGATAATCCGGTCCCCACGTCTCCTGACGTCTACCACTCCATACTTGAGGCTCTTGTTGATCAAGATGCCTACGCCATTTCTGTTTGCAGCCGTCCCCGTGTACCACAGCTTGAAGCCGGTATCCTCCACCTCCTTCGCCTTCTGTCCTCTCCATTTGGTTTCTTGGACGCAAAGGATATCAACACCTCTCCTCACTGCTGCATCAACTAGCTCCCGAAGCTTCCCTGTCAGAGACCCTACGTTCCAGCTACCTAAGCGAATCCTCCTAGGCTCGGCTAGCTTCCTTACCCTTCGCACTCGTCGAGTCAAATGCGAAGACCCTTGCTCATTTTCCACTACATCCGGGCGCCGATGTAGCGCGCCACTAAGGATGCGACGACCCGATTCTCTTTAATAGTAGTTGGTGTAATTTTCTTAGTGGCAATTTACTAAGTCCCAGTCTTTCTTGCGTGGAAAACAAGTTGTTTGTGTGCTGGTGTGGTATAAAGTATAAACTATCCACTTTGGATACCAAGGGGACAGATGTTCATGCCAGTTTTTTTCTTCTCAATTATACATGTGTGGAAGCAATTATTGCTCTACACTTTGTGATTAGGCGGAAGGAGCATTGGATAGAAGTTAGTACCAAAGTTGTTTGTTTTGCCATACAGCTGTGATGTCAATCTTTAAGAAAGCGAACACTAACTTGCAGTCTCCTACTGAGAGATTCCCTTTGGGTCGATAAAATTCGATTATCTATTTGTTTTCTTGCATCTTTTTCCCTTTTATTTCTATGTTATTCCCTATTAAGCAAGATCTATTGGAGAGTTGAGGCCTCATATCATTTTTCTTAGTCTTTTAATTAACAAAGTCATTAATGACTTAACTGCAATAAACGCTGTGCCACCAAATCGAGGGAAGAATAAAATAAATAAATAAATACAGTATTATGCCAAAAGAGTTCAAGGATTTGAAATAGGAAATGCATGTTGGTAGGATATCTTGTACTCCATTTATTTACATGAATTCCTTACAGGACTGGACAATGTTTTGTTGCTGCTAATTTTGTAAATGCATTGTCGACAGATAAAGCAGAGAAATTGATAGCGGAGGCTGCTGGATATGGTTCACAGTTGGTTCTTTTTCCAGAAGTCTTTGTTGGTGGCTACCCTCATGGGTCTACCTTTGGACTGACTATTGGCAGTCGATCTGCCAAAGGAAAAGAAGACTTTCGGAAGTATCATGCGGCTGCCATAGATGTGCCTGGTATTCCAAGATACTGTCAATATATATACTCACTGTACATTGTTTTTCACAATAGTCACCGTGCTTCATCATTTTGCTTGATGCTTATCATTTCCTAGTGTGCATTTTGCTTTTGAGAAATAGAAATACACCTAGAATTAAACTATTTTGTTCGGCTTTGGAACTGTAGATTCAATCCATATGTTGAGCTACAAATTTTGAAGCACACAGTTATTTTTTGATGTGTTACAGTTACATTGACAATATATTTGAACAGTTTAGTGCTAGAAATGAAGTATAAACCACAAAATAATGTAAGACTATGTATCGCTTCTTTTTCCTACATTGTTGAAAAATGGAAAAGCAATCATGGAAAAACCCCTCAAACTTGCTGTTCAGACCACAAGCTGATAAGTTACAACTGGTATTACTGAGCTGAAGTGTGCATGATATTTGGTTCCCTTTTCCGTGCTTTACAGCATTTCAAGAAGTAGAGCTCTTCTTCCAAAAAAAAGTAGAGCTCCATAATTGACAAAACCTTTGCTTTTGACCTTGTTACCTGTATTTGTTAACTTTCTTTGTTATGTGCCTGGTCGATGGTGTAATTCATTATTCACGTACATTTGATTTTTGAATCCAAATCATCACAACAGAGCATAGTGAAAAAGTAATGTGAGCATGCACGACAAATGCAGGCCCAGAGGTTAGCCGCTTAGCTGCATTGGCCGGAAAATACAAGGTCTTCTTGGTGATTGGGGTTGTTGAAAGGGCAGGCTACACACTGTACAATACAGTGCTCTCCTTTGATTCTCTGGGAAAGTACCTAGGAAAACACCGCAAGCTCATGCCTACCGCACTGGAACGAGTATTCTGGGGGTTTGGAGATGGATCTACGATACCTGTTTATGATACTCCACTTGGAAAGATAGGTGCCGTCATCTGCTGGGAGAACAGAATGCCACTTATCAGGACAGCGATGTATGCCAAAGGTATTCCGAGTTCTTGCGACGTAATATGTTTCCCAACCTCAACACTTCCTCCGTTTCAAGATTATTGAATTTTATTGGCAGAAACTGAGATCCCACATAAGAGTTACTAGATTGGCTCAACGCATTACCGTACAAAAGAATGGCAGCATGAAATCTAAAACTAGAGATAAATGCTGACAACGAACCATGACATGTAGTTGAGTTTATATTTTCCCTGACGTGCACTCCTATGCTTATCCAGGTGTTCAAATATATTGTGCTCCCACCGCGGATGCGCTGCCAAGTTGGCAGGCTTCCATGACACACATTGCGCTTGAAGGGGGATGCTTTGTTCTGACAGCAAACCAGTTCTGCCGCAGAAAAGACTTTCCTCCCCCGCCTGAGTATACCTTTGGTGGCCATGAGGAGGAGCCATCCCCAGAAACCGCTGTTTGTCCTGGAGGGAGCGCCATCATCTCGCCATCTGGGACAGTGTTGGCAGGTCCCAACTATGAAGGCGAGGCCCTCCTCACAGCTGACCTGGGTAAGAAGAAACCGATGACTCCCAAGTCTATGCTAAACGCATATCACTTTGGGTACTTATACGCAGTACGACACGGTGTATGGATTTACCTATTCATATGTTTTCAGTAATCTACAGTTATCAGTATTGCAAGCTGTTACCTACATAAATCCGTATTGTGACCGAGACATCACAAGCGTATAAATTCTTACTAGAAACTTGGTGATATGTTTTGCAGACCTTGGAGAAATTGTTCGAGCCAAGTTTGATTTCGACGTCGTGGGACACTACGCACGGCCTGAGGTGCTGAGCTTGACCGTGAAGACCGAACCGAAACACGCCGTGTCTTTCACTTCTACCGTCGGATAGATTCGAGGCCGCAAAGAGGGACGATATTTTGAAGACCTGATGTCCAGTAATCTTCCATAGTCGTGTATAATAAAGTTGTCATCCAACGCCTGTCCGTCGGCATTACAACAATAATTGTGCCTTCATATATTTTTTGTAAAGATTCGGAGAAGATGCTTGTTAGCATAAACAATTAAGGCATGCACATGCCCTGTTTTACAGATCTTGCCATTGGTCATTCTGTACTGGTTTGCTCTCGCTCTCACTCGTAGTCACCGGCCGCCATATATACAATTGCTATCAACTTAACATCTTCTTAGCATACAGGGATGTGGATGCCTACCAAACATCACCTTCCCATTGTACTATGTTTTTTTCAATTTTTTCTTTGATTCAATCACTAGTATGTACTTCATCAAAGAAAGGAAAAACATCACTGGTCTATACTACTGTATATTTCATTTTCCTTCACAGCATTTTCCCTTTGTGTCTACTGCAGAGAATATATACAGGAAGGAACGATGAAAGATGGAGGCAACTCGATAAGCATCGCGGCGGCCATGTTTCGTGTACTGTTTTTGGCAATGTAAAGTCTCATGGCTGTCTTAGGGGTTAATTTTGCCCGAACAAATGCCAGATTTATTTAGGCGCAATTATAGTAGTTTTATCCAATGAATGAAGCGGCCTGTGGGGACGGATGATTCGTCTGGCGATCGCTAGCGAACAAACGGGTGATAGCTGGCCGCCTATATATAACGAAAACAGATAGACATTATTAACAAATACTCCTCCATAAAAAAAAATATAAGAGCGTTGGTTACGGAGAGAGTACGAATCAAAGTCAGAAACAGCGAGACAGACAGCTGTTGAGAAAAAGAGAGGACACGGCTGGACAATGTTCGGAAAATAAGTAAAGATGTGGACACGGCAAGAGAGGCCTAGAAGCATCAAGCATGCGCTGTGGAATTCAGCTCCCTCCGCTTTGTCGTCGTACTAAACAACCATCCACTGTTACACTCACACCAGCGTGGAGCCGTGCATTGATTGGCGCTCTCTTTGTCCAGTAGCAGTTGACTGACCATCCCCGGCCCGCTTTCCCCTCCAGCGCCCACCTCTGCTTCCAACCTCCACATCAACCTTCCAGTTCGTCCGTAAGCCTCAGCGCCGGAAGTACCGCGATCGAGCGAGCGAGTTTCCCGGGGCCACACTGATGGCTCTGGTTCCCTCGGGCTCAGGCAGCGCGCCGGTGATCGCCGAGGTGGAGATGAACGGCGGCGCCGACCAGAGCGCCACCACCGTGCGAGCCACCGTCGTGCAGGCCTCCACCGTCTTCTACGACACCCCCGCCACTCTCGGTAACCACCCGCGCGCCGTTTCCCCTGCCTTGTTAAATGAACCACTTAATTTTTTCGCTAGCCGCCCTGTTGCTGGTCGATTGCCTCTGGAAGAATTACCAGCGTGTTGGATTAGTTATACTACTACTTGCCATCAGCTGAGATGAGATCATGGAGAGGGCGTCTAAACTTTTTCTCGGTGCAGTTCATTTCAGAATCCGCGGGTGCTGTGATGACTTGGTGTTCTCTGTCAATGGGAACCACCTGTTTGTTATATACTCCCTCCGGCCCATAATATAAGAACGTGTAGTGCCAAAAACGTTCTTATATTATGGGATGGAGGGAGTACAAATCTTCTTATTTGCATCTTAGGGCGTGTATAGTGGTAGAAAAAGTTGCCATCTCGCTGCAAAACATAGCAAATTAGTAATGCAATGGTGGAGAGTGGAGACGGCTGTTAATGATCATGTCTCTTGCATCCATTGATTTTGATGCATAAGCCTTGTCTTAGCCTTCCTCCTGCAAAGGGAAGGCAAGCTTGTTCGTGCTTCCTTGCTTTTCTGCGTACGAAAACTAGACTTGTATATTCATTCTGGTTGATTCACACAACTGAAAGTATTGTCGCCTGCAGGCAGCCAAGGGTCATCACTCATCACTCAAATTAATAGCTTCTTTACAGACTTCATTATGATTTGTTATTGACCACGTATTTATACTTTTTGATGTCAAATAAAGCTAGCTAGCGTTATGGGAAGTTCAAAGGGAAGCGAGGATGTTGCTTTCTTTTTTGCGAAACCTAAACCTAACAGAGATTGACTGTACCAAGCCAAATAAAACGATGAAACCGCTGCACTTCCTAGTTTTCATTCTAGTATGCCACATCATGGTCACATGCCACCTCTGCAATTGCCTGGCACGGGGACATAATTCATAGTTTGTTCTTTCTGGATACATGTGCTTGGCCTCCGTAAAGATCGACCGGCGCCGGCGCGTCAGTACTAACATTTTGGAGGACCAGATGGTTATTTATCAGCATAGGTTATGTGTATCTTTTGGTAATATCGTTATTTCCACCGCAGATAAAGCAGAGAGATTAATAGCAGAGGCTGCTGGATATGGTTCACAGTTGGTGGTGTTCCCGGAAGCTTTTGTTGGTGGTTATCCTCGTGGATCCACCTTTGGATTTGGGATCAGTATTAGTATCACTAATCCAAAAGACAAGGGAAAGGGTGAATTCCAGAAGTATTATGCAGCCGCCATAGACGTGCCTGGTACGTGAGACCGTAATGGAGTATGCCTGCTCTCTCTTTTCAACTATTATATTCTTATTGTCGACTATTGTTAACTTCTAAGGCGTTATCTTCCTAACATATTTTTCCTTGGACTGCTCCTGTTTTTAGTCTCTTTTTTGTGTCTGACATATGTGTAATTTGGAGAAGAGCTGACATCTGCTTTTTTCATCTTTAGCATGAAGCATATCTGCATATCAATAATTGCTTTAAAACTGAGTCATGCCTATTTAGTACTCCCTCCGTCCCAAAATTCTTGTCTTAGATTTGTCTACATACCGATGTATCTATTCACATTTTAGTTTTAGATACATCCGTATCTAGATAAATCTAAGACAAGAATTTTGGGACGGAGGGAGTATTGGGCAGAGGAAGAACTGATTTTTGCAAATGCATATTCTTCATGGCACTCTTTGGTTGTGAAATGGAAAATCAAATATCTTTTCACATACTTCGCTGAACACTACAGAAATGTGGTTCCTAATAGACTGTCAAGGAGTTCGGAGAAGGAAGAAATTGTTGGATGAAATCCTGAAAGCTAGACATCGAGTTAGTTTGTTGAGAAAAAAAGTCTTAGTATTTGGTCGTTCGTTTGTCTTCCTGATGCAGTTTATGAATATAATTTCCCAAAAAGTATGGACAACCGTGTACCATAGATCATTGATAATTTGATACCTCATACCTGGTACTGCAGCTCCAGCTAAATTTTCTGGTCATCTTTTTCAATCTCAGCCATTGTCACCGAGCAACTCTGCATCTTACTCCCTCCGTTCGGAATTACTTGTCACAAAAATGGATAAAAATGGATGTATCTACAACTAAAATACATCTAGATACATTCATTTCTTGGACGAGTAATTCCGAACGGAGGGAATACATATTAACTGTTTTAATATTCCATTTATGCTCTGCTTTTTATTTTAGCTTAGCTAACAAGTTTTTCAGCTATTTCATACTCTCAAGTGTCAACATATGTTTGTTTCAACTAGCACCGTGTATCTTGTTACTGACAGAACAACCTGCAGGTCCAGAGGTCACACGCTTAGCTGCTATGGCTGGGAAATATAAGGTCTTTCTGGTAATGGGTGTGATTGAGAGAGAAGGTTACACACTATATTGTTCAGTGCTCTTCTTTGACCCTCTAGGTCGGTACCTGGGTAAGCACCGCAAGCTCATGCCGACGGCATTAGAACGGATAATATGGGGATTTGGAGATGGATCAACAATTCCTGTTTATGACACTCCACTTGGAAAGATTGGAGCCCTTATTTGCTGGGAAAATAAGATGCCACTCTTGAGGACAGCACTGTATGGTAAAGGTAAGGCTTTTCATGTATGCTACCAATAAAAAGTCTAGAGCCAGCATTCTTGGAAGTGCCATGGCCTCATGAGATGATAAGTTGATAACCTTGAAATACATCCCTGTGTACAAGCCAGATAGGTTAATGTAGTAGAAGATATGCACCGGCACTGCTTTGAGTTCTTCCAAACACATCTTGTGTTGTGTGCAGGTATTGAGATATACTGCGCTCCCACGGCCGATTCAAGGCCAGTGTGGCAAGCTTCCATGACACACATCGCCATGGAGGGGGGATGCTTTGTGCTGTCGGCGAACCAGTTCTGCCGCAGACAGGACTACCCTCCGCCGTCCGAGTACGCCTTTGCCGGTTTAGGAGAAGAGCCTTCCCCAGACACCGTCGTTTGCCCTGGAGGCAGCGTTATCATTTCGCCGTCAGGCGAAGTCCTGGCAGGTCCCAACTACGACGGAGAGGCGCTGATCACAGCCGACCTTGGTAAGACACTAACCAGATACTACATGCTCTCTGTGCAGCCACCATGACCATGTGCATACGTTTTTGTGCCTGGTTCGCAGTTCGTCTCGGAAGATTCTGATGAAATGCCCTTTTGTGCAGACATGGGAGAGATCGTCCGGGCCAAGTTTGATTTTGACGTGGTGGGCCACTACTCTCGGCCTGAGGTGCTGAGCTTGGTGGTGGATGACCAGCCGCACCGCCCGGTGTCCTTCACCTCTGCCGCTGAGAAGGCTCCGGCTGCCAAGAGCGACGACACCGCAAAGCCCTGACGACCTTCAGCTCAGTCGCAAGCAGTTGATTTCTATCGATGGTTCTCTTTTTTGTGTGAACTGCGAAAAGATTTCTGTCGATAGCTTAATAAAGCCGATGAAATGTAGGCTCGGGTCGCCCGCATGTCTGACCGACGCCCCTGTAACTTTGGCTGCTTGTAAAAAAAAATGCCTTCCGGAACAATCAGCCGAGGTCCGTTCATCGTGTGATGCATCTGATATCTATATGTGTCCAGTCTTGTTCTCCTCCTAGTAGCCTAGTACTGGCTACTGCTGTCACTGAGACAGATACAGTGTTAAAATGTGCGCCATAGAATTTAATAATATTGGGAGATGCTAGAAAAATGCTCACAACGCCCTCACAACAATCCAGTTGCAAGCCTGCAGCAATGTACGGGTGCTGTCCAATGTTTTCTCTCTACTCCGACTCCATCTAATACTCTGTATTTTCTCGCAAAGAACCCAGATCAATTATAAAACCTAAAACCTAAAAAGTGGGCGCTGGCTCGTTTGTCTTACAGAGCAAACGCACTCGCGCGCCGTCCGATTCTCATCTCGCGGCCGCGCGCTTCCCAGGTGAAAACCGCTTTTTATCGATGTGTGCGCCAGATGTCCCCTGGTTGTGGCGTTGCGATCGAGACCCGTTGGGTGCTTAGAGCGGTCGTGGGTCCTTGCAGTTCGTCTCTCCTCCCCACTTCCGTTTCCTCCCATTTCGAAACTGCTCCCGAGCGCAGGGAGCGCATCCCCTTTCCTTCCAATCCCCCAAATCCAGAGCAGCCGGCGGCGTGGCGACGATTCGGCGGCCGTCTTCCGCCAGAGTGAGGAAGGGATAGCGTGTGCGGCGTGGAGGGAGGGGTTAAGCGGGTAGCTGCGCGTCGGTGCGGCGACCGGGGCCATACGCCTACATCCGCAGCACACAGCAGTCGGAGGCGGAAGGCGCTGCAGCGCCGGAGACGCGGCCGAGGAGGGACGACGCGTGCGCCTTCGCCGTGTGGTTCACGCGGAGGAGCAGAATCGCCTTGCTGTTGGGCGGAGGGCAGAATCCCAGGTCAGTTCATCTCAATTCCATTTTTGTGTAGGCTTGTCAGATCTACTGAGTTTTGGGTGAAATCACTGAGTACCTTTGCCCTTGTAAGAGATTAGGAAGAGATTATGCATAGGTTAACTGATTTGGAACGGATCAAGCACTCGTTAGATTTGGTTTGGGTACTGATGAGATAGGATTCGGGGGGCATTCAAGGCTTGGTGATGCTCCGTAGGATGTCGTGGCATGTGGAGGGAGAGGGAGGGAGATGTTCTCGTGCATAGGTTGTTAATCTACTGACTTGCGCAACAACTGCTCATAGGATGCTCATATAGTTTCCTAGCACCTTTTTTTTCATGCAACAAATGTACCTATGCTGTAGGTTCCTGTTGTTGAAATGTGTGTGTATGAGGTTGTGTGCTGTGGTTCGACGCTCATGTTTGTTTTTACAGATATGTCAGTTTGCTTAAGTTTTGTGATTCGGTTGTCAGGCTTCTGCTGGAGTTTTATGAGTCAGTTGCCTGACATGCCTTCAACTATTGCCTAGTGTATTTGTGCAATGCCTGGCTTGCTCGAGTTTTGTTAGTCAGTTGCCTTGACATGCCCTCAACTGTTGCCTAGTGTATTTGTGCAATGCCTGGCTTGCTCAAGTTTTGTTAGTCAGTTGCCCTGACATGCCCTCAACTGTTGCCTAGTGTATTTGTGCAATGCCTGGCTTGCTCAAGTTTTGTTAGTCAGTTGCCCTGACATGCCCTCAACTGTTGCCTAGTGTATTTGTGCAATGCCTGGCTTGCTCAAGTTTTGTTAGTCAGTTACCCTAACATGC
>NC_041391.1:469447420-469473904 GCF_002162155.2 Triticum dicoccoides | reverse complement strand
CCTAGTGTATTTGTGCAATGCCTGACTTGCTCAAGTTGTGTTAGTCAGTTGCCCTGACATGCCCTCAACTGTTGCCTAGTGTATTTGTGCAATGCCTGGCTTGCTCAAGTTTTGTTAGTCAGTTACCCTAACATGCCCTCAACTGTTGTCTAGTGTATCTGTGCAATGCCTGGCTTGCTCAATTTTTTTGTGAGTCAGTAACCTGACATGCCATCATCTGTTTGCCTAGTGCATTTGTGTAATGTCAAGCTTGCTCAAGCTTTCTTAGTAATTTGCCTGAAATGTCATCATGTGTTGCCTAGCAGTCACGATATGTTTTTTTCCAGATGCTTGATGTGTAACATTTTTTTCTTGCTCCCTGTAATCATGTTTTACTTAGGTTTTTTGTATGTCCTTTGTATTAATGTTGCAACATAGTGAAAATCAGATAGTTTACAACCCTTTTCATTGTCCACTTTTTGTAAATTGTTGTTTTCTTAGTTTAGTAAGAATTTAGTCAAACGAATTTGTTGCATGATATACAGTTTTTTAGAACCATTTTTCTGTTTTTTTATGATGATGCTCATTGTTTGTACTTTATATATGCAGCAGAAAATAGATGGCTGGGACAAGTCATAAGTCAAAACAGGATGGACCTGCTGGATCAAGTCATGATGACCTTGCATCTCATGGGGATGAAGAGCATCAAACACAGGTGTGCACATGCTCAGGAAGTTTTATGTTCTTTCTGTACATAACAGATTTTGTTTTCCATTTTTTATTGATTTATGTGGTTCCCATCTTCCAGCCACGGAGCAGTGCACCAATAACTGGGTTCAAGCATCAGAGAACTAAAGCAGTTATTGCATGGGGGAAGCGTCGAGATGATATTATTAGTAACGAGAATAGTAACGAGAGCCAAACTGCAGATGCTGGGAATACAAATGTCAAAGGTGCAGACGTCGACCAACCTCCAAAACCAAAACACCAGAAGACGGGAGGAACTGAGGTATTTGCATAGTTGCCTCAGTTTCACTAAGCAGTTGCCCAGCAATGATGTCTAAGTTGCCTATGCTGTGATGAACATTATTTCCTTTGCTAATTCCTTTTCCCCCATGTGCAATAGGGTCGTAGGAACAGGGCATCCCCTGCAAGGCTCTTCAAGTTGAACAAGGACTTGGTTCCTGACCAAAAGGGGGTCGTCATTGGAAAAGAATCTGGTGGCATTCTGGACCTTGCAGCAAGTAGCATGCCCGGAGATCTTAACCAGTGGATAATGAAGCATTACGACCCTGAGATTTCGCATATAGTAATTCCAGAAAGGGGGAAGATTCCTGTAGATGCCGCAAGTGTCCGTAGGATATGGGGTTTGCCAAATAGGGGCAGGAAAGTGTGCTTCGAGAATCGGCCTCAAATCACAAAGGCAATGTACAGTATTTACAACATCACATCCAAGAACTCCCCAACTCTCACAGAATGGTGCAAGATGATCATAGACATGGGAGGATCTTATGATGATGACTTTGTCCGCGCTTGGCTAGCTCTTGTTTTTTCGTGCTTTCTTGCCCCTTAAACTAGTTTAAGTATTTCCCTAAAAAGCTTCCCGACGGTCATGGATGTCAATGGAATAACGAAAACCAATATATGCCAGTTTGTTGTTGATCAACTAAAGCTTGCGTTCACTTCGGGGCGTGGCAACAAGAAGGTTATTTGTTGTTGTGTTTTCCACCTTGTTGTAAGTGCTTCAAACTGTTTTGCTTTTTTTAAGCATCCATTGTTTACTTTTTTTTTATTTTTTTGCAATCATTAGCTAACTTAAACTCTGTGTTCCTTTTTCTTGTCTTTACGCAGCTGTTGTACCTAGACTCTTTGGATGTTGATGAGCCAATCCCGAACTTGGTACCAAGGGTTTCAGTTTGGAATTCGGATTTAATTTCCAAAGTTATTAAGAAGGACAGGAAGGCTCCGGAAGAATATGGAAATTTGCGGGTAACTCAATTTTTCTGTTTTAGGAGATATATTATTGTCCTATTATATTTAGGCAACACTACCATTTTAGAGTAGGCAATTCACTTTAAAAAACCAAGCAAGCTAATGTAATTTTTTGGAGCAAGTGCTTCACATATATTTCAAGTAGGTCCAAGTAGTTATCAGTCTTCTTCGAACCTTTTTGTTTGTCATGCACACAATTGGATAATGTTTTACAGGAAGGATTGTTGTATTAATGGTAGCTGTTGTAGTATATTTTTAGCTCTTTTTTGTGTGCATTTTACATGTTGAAAAGTAGCAAGTTTCTACAATAACACAAGCAACTTATGTTCTGAAAACTAGCAACTTGAAGGAAATATGCCCTAGAGGCAATAATAAAGTTATTATTTATTTCCTTATACCATGATAAATGTTTATTATTCATGCTAGAATTGTATTAGCCGGAAACATAATACTTGTGTGAATACATAGACAAATAGAGTGTCACTAGTATGCCTCTACTTGACTAGCTCGTTGATCAAAGATGGTTATGTTTCCTGACCATAGACATGTGTTGTCATTTGATTAACGGGATCACATCATTAGGAGAATGATATGATTGACTTGACCCATTCCGTTAGCCTAGCACTTGATCGTTTAGTATTCTGCTATTGCTTTCTTCATGACTTATACATGTTCCTATGACTATGAGATTATGCAACTCCCGTTTACCGGAGGAACACTTTGTGTGCTACCAAACGTCACAACGTAAATGGGTGATTATAAAGGTGCTCTACAGGTGTCTCCGAAGGTACTTGTTGGGTTGGCGTATTTCGAGATTAGGATTTGTCACTCCAATTGTCGGAGAGGTATCTTTGGGCCCTCTCGGTAATGCACATCACTTAAGCCTTGCAAGCATTGCAACTAATGAGTTAGTTGTAAGATGATGTATTACAGAACGATTAAAGAGACTTGTCGGTACCGAGATTGAACTAGGTATTGAGATACCGACGATCGAATCTCGGGCAAGTAACATACCGATGACAAAGGGAACAACGTATGTTGTTATGCGGTTTGACCGATAAAGATCTTCGTAGAATATGTAGGAGCCAATATGAACATCCAGGTTCCGCTATTGGTTATTGACCAGAAACAGCTCTAGGTCATGTCTACATAGTTCTCGAACCCGTAGGGTCCGCACGCTTAAAGTTACGATGACAGTTTCATTATGAGTTTATATGTTTTGATGTACCGAAAGTTGTTCGGAGTCCCGGATGTGATCACGGACATGACGAGAAGTCTCGAAATGGTCGAGACATAAAGATTGATATATTGGACGACTATATTCAGACATCGGAAGTGTTCCGGGTGATTTCGGAGAAAACCAGAGTGCTGGAGGGGTTACCGGAACCCCCCGGGGAAGTATTGGGCCTTAGTGGGCCTGAGGGGAGAGAGAGGGCAGCAGCCGAGGAGGTGGCGCGCCCCCTCCCATGGGGGTCCGAATTGGACTAGGGGAGGGGGCGCGGCCCCTCTTTCCCTCTCCCTCTCCCCCTCTTTCCTTTCCCCTTCCCCCTTCCTAGTTGGACTAGGAAAGGGGAGTCCTACTCCTACTAGGAGGAGGACTCCTCCCTCCTTGGCAGGGGGAACCCCCCTTGCTCCTTTATATACGGGGGCAGGGGGCACCCCCGAACACACAAGTTGATCTTCGTGATCATTCCTTAGCCGTGTGTGGTGCCCCCCTACACCATATTCCACCTCGGTCATATCGTTGCGGTGCTTAGGCGAAGCCCTGCATCGGTAGAACATCATCATCATCACCACGCCGTCGTGCTGATGGAACTCATCCCCGACACCCTGCTGGATCAAAGTCCGGGGATCATCATCGAGCTGAACATGTGCTGAACTCGGAAGTGCCGTACGTTCGGTAATTGGATCGGTCGGATCGTGAAGACGTATGACTACATCAACCGCGTTATCATAACGCTTCCGCTTTCGGTCTACGAGGGTACGTGGACAATACTCTCCCCTCTCGTTGCTATGCATCACCATGATCTTGCGTGTGCGTAGGAAATTTTTTGAAATTACTACGTTCCCCAACACAACTTGCATACCAATTCTACATTTTTGCTGATTTTAGTATCCACTAATAGTAGGCAACAGGAAAGTGGGATAATGGATGCAGAAATTTTCAGACAATTAGTAGTACCATTTTCTTCATTTTCTCAGTTCTTTTTGGTATGGGAGTGCCAGAATTGTTGTCACTCATAGTTTTTTTATCTTCTTTGGCTATAAACCACCAGCTCAAGATGGAGTTTTCCCGGTGTGCGAATGATAGCTTGTTTGGCAGTATGGACCATATCACCAAAATTTTTGCCACAAGATTGCCCGAGTCATATGACAAAACAGTAAGTTATCCAACACTTGTTTTTCCCTCTCACTGTTGTTTCCGTTTTTATCGCCTTTTGTACATTCAACCATTTTTCAGACTCTTCAATAGAAGATTTGTACTTATCATGTTCTCTACCATCCACTTTTATGTTTTACAAAAGCAAAAGAAGCTCACAAGTTTGGTGCACGAAATGTGTTTCGTAATTTCACATGTAGTAGGGAAGCTCATGATTGGGGTTGGGAAGATAGATGATGATGAATGGGGGGGGGCAAAGGATGCAGATCCTACTACTGCGGAGACAAGCAGGCGGCAATCTAATAGAAGGGGCAAGTGAGTACCAGTCGTCAGAGACAACTTAGCAAGTGAGGAGGAGTCGTTTAATTCCGACAGCGACGACAATGAGGTAGTCGATAGTGAAAGTGAGGGAGATGGTAGGGATAAAGGTAGTGATGAAAGCAATAGCGATGGCAGTTCAGACAGTGATGATGGTCATGATGGATCAAGTGGAGTTCAGGGGAAATCAAGTAGCCAGGCAGCACGACAAACGGTGGATCACCACGAGGGGGCAAGTGTTGACATGGGGAGGGAAGACAAAACTGAGGGGAACAAGGACAATGAAGATGATGAAGAGGAAGAGGATGACGAAAAAGAAGAGGATGAAGGAAAGGAAGACGATGACGATGAAGAAGGTGATGGGAACGATAAAGACAAGGAAGATGATGTGCAGGGGAAGCAGGATGACGATGATGAAGATGACAGTGGAGGTGGCAATGGTGGCTCAGGCGGCAATGGTGGCTCCGGTCAGGATGAGGATGCTGCAGCTGAAAAATCTGATAGGGATGATGATGAACAATGCATGCTGAAATTTCTAATTGAAAAGAAGAGAGATAGAAAGCCAAAAGGGTTGTATGAGGCAGATAGCATCTCTGTGAGAGACCTTGTGATGTGAGACATCAAAACTTCTGTTTCCCCCAAACCATGCTTCCCTATTTTTGAAGTGAAAGAAATGGATGTTTTTGATGACATATCCATGGCAACCGAAGCGAGGAGGATGTTCGAAGAGCTTTTGAGGGGAGAAGATTTGGATATGGTCTTCACATTCGATCCTAAGGAAATATGCCCAAAGCCGATTCACTAGAAAATAATGAGAGAAATTGTTGAACCAATTGAAGTTACAGAACCAAAGAAAGTTCGTCATAACCAACTACCACCACTCCCGTCATCAAAGAAGATGAAGAAAACTATCAGCTTCATATTAGAGCCATCTGTGATGAATGAAACGACAATGCATCCGCAAGCATATCGTGCCGAAAATCCCAGATATAGCCAAGGGGGAAAGTCAAGGCAGTCAGCCATGAAAAAAACTGGTCCTTCTCAGCAGCAACAACAGGCAAATTCTGAAACAAAAGAGGCAATTCATGGGAATGACAAGACACAGGTGGTAAAGAGTACACCATCAAGCTTAGCAGTACCACCGTGCAGCAAAGTTGGAGATGGGGCAGTATCTACAGGGGCAGCTCCAAAGTGGTCTGGTAATTTTCATTCCCAATGTCAAGCAAGTGGATCACATATTTTGGAAACTCAGTCCAAGCAATAAGCAAGACCAGCTACTTTTCAGGCAAGTTTTGCAGAGGGAACACTTGATCCCATAAAAGTAAGGCTAGTGCAACTCAAAAAGGGACCTACAGTGCTAGTAAGCACAGCAAACCACATCGGAACACAACCACTAGGTCACTTAAATGGTCAAGTGCCTTTCCCGTCTCGAGGAAATGTGATGCAGTGAGCCAATGGTATCCAGTGGGCCAAGGTGCAAGACTTCAAGGTATCACCTGACGCTGTAGCATTAAACTATGCAGGACACAAAAAGGAGAAAGAGAACATCCCTCTGGTGTCATGTATGGAGATCAAAAGGATACAAGACTTGCCTGAAGCTGTAACCATGGGAACAAGTCCGGAACAAAAGTTGCTAATAGCCCTAGGGAAATTGCCTGACTGCTCAACTTTGCTTGCCCAACCTGAGGCCACAAGTGTTCCAGAAGTAATAGAATCAACTGGCCAGGGGAACACTTCCCATTTCTCTAATGTGGAGGTACCATGAATTCATGCGTGTTAGTGGGAAGACAACCAATGCACTAGAAATCAATGCTCTAGATGTGAGTGAGCTGTTTGCAAGGTGTGTTGATCCAAACAGCAAGAATCCCCAATCCAACTACACAAATCACACCTCAGCGAATAAAGATAAACAACATTTGAGCAAAGGGACACTGAAAGATCAAATGATTTTTACAGAGAGTACTTCCCAACACCAAGTTTCGATCTAGGCATAGATGATTTGCCCAGAGGATCTGCAGACAATAGAGCAGATCAACATGTTGGGTCAAGCACATTTGCTAAGCATGAGTTCAAGGAACTTCCAGTACATACCCAACCAATCATCAAAATAATCGATGATGATTATCTGTTGGACCTTGAAGGCATAGATGAACCGTGTGCACAAGCAGAAGGAAAGGCAAGTAAGTTTGACGCAAGCTGTTCAGTTGGAATCTCGTCACCAAATGCGTACCAAACACCTGAAAAAAGTTCCAACCAAGGAGAAGTGGGATCAGGCAGCAAGATTTATAGCAGTAGTAGCTCAGGAGAGATGCATCCACATCAATTCGAGAGAAGGATTATCAAGCCACCTCCTTGCAAGAGGTCACCATTCATTGACTATAATGAGAAGAAAGTCTACATGTCAAAACCTGAAGCAAATAGATTGTATGCATCGGTAATCTTGCATGGAAGAATTAATGAAGAAGCATCACCAGATCTAGATACCAGGTATGACAATAATATCATTGCATTTCTTTTGTCAGCCTTTGCACAATGCACTTTTTCCCAGGCAAGGTCTATCATGTTAATCCAGGCAATTCAAACTGTTTTTTACAAGCAATCCATTTATAGAATCAGGCAACTTGGCTTAGTGTGAAATGCTTATTTTAAATAGTTTCTCCTTCATATGACCATACCCCCCCATGTGTTTTCCCTGAGTTGAATGGTGATACGTCTCCGTCGTATCTATAATTTTTGATTGTTCCATGCCAATATTCTTCAACTTTCATATACTTTTGGCAACTTTTTATATTATTTTTGGGACTAACATATTGATCTAGTGCCCAGTGTCAGTTCCTGTCTATTGCATGTTTTATGTTTCGCAGGAAACCCATATCAAACGAAATCCAATCAGGATAAAAACGGATAGAGAATTATTTTGGAATATTTAGGATTTTTTGGAGGAAGAATCAATGCAAAACAGTGTCCGAGGTGGCCACGAGACAGGGGGCACGCCCACCCCCCTGGGCGCGCCCTGGACCCTCGTGGGCCACCCATAAGGTAGTTGATGCCCTTCTTTTGCCGCAAGAAAGCTAATTTTACGAGAAAAATCTAGGCGAAAGATTCACCCCAATCGGAGTTACGGATCTCCAGATATAAAGGAAACGGTGAAGGGGCAGAAAGAACGCAGAAACAGAGAGATAGATCCAATCTCGGAGGGGCTCTCGCCCCTCCCAAGCCATGGGAGCCAAGGACCAGAGGGGAAACCCTTCTCCCATCTAGGGAGGAGGTCAAGGAAGAAGAAGAAGAAGGGGGCCTCTCTCCCCCTTACTTCCGGTGGCGCCAGAGCGCTGTCGGGGCCATCATCATCACCGCGATCTTCACCAACACCGCTGTCATCTTCACCAACATCTCCATCACCATCCCCCTTCTATATTCAGCGGTTCACTCTCCCGCAACCCGCTGTACCCTCTACTTGAACATGGTGCTTTATGCTTCATATTATTTTCCTATGATGTGTTGCCATCCTATGATGTGTGAGTAGATTTTCGTTGTCCTATCGGTGATTGATGAATTGCTATGATTGGTTTGAGTTGCATGTTTTATTATTGGTGCTGTCCTATGGTGCCCTCCGTGTCGCGCAAGCGTGAGGGTGATAACCCACAAGTATAGGGGATCGCAACAGTTTTTGACAAGTAAGAGTGTCAAACCCAACGAGGAGCTAAATGTAGAATAAATATTCCCTCAAGTTCTATCGACCACTGATACAACTCTACGCACGCTTGACGTTCGCTTTACCTAGAACAAGTATGAAACTAGAAGTACTTTGTAGGTGTGATAGGATAGGTTTGCAAGATAATAAAGAGCACATAAATAAAAGCCAGGGGCTGTTTAGATAAAGATGCAAAAAAAGTAAATATAGCGAGTGTGGAAAAGTGGTGGTAGGAGTTGTGGAATTATCCCTAAGCAATTGACTACGTTACTAGACCGATAATCGTCATTGCAATTCTATTTGAGGGTGAGGCATAAGCTAACATACTTTCTCTACTTGGATCATATGCACTTATGATTGGAACTCTAGCAAGCATCCGCAACTACTAAAGATTCATTAAGGTAAAACCCTTTATCTCATACGCAAACAACCTACTTACTCGGGTATGTGCTTCTATCACTCACGCCACCCACCATAAGCAAATCATAAACATATTGCAAACCCTACAGCGGGAATCCATCACGCTTGCGCGACAAGGAGGGCATAATAGGACAGCACCAATAAAATATGCAACTCAAACCAATCATAGCAATTCATCAATCACCGATAGGACAATGGAAATCTACCCAGACATCATAGGATGGCAACACATCATTGGATAATGATATGAAGCATAAAGCACCATGTTCAAGTAGAGGGTACGGCAGGTTGCGGGAGAGTGGACCGCTGTAGATAGAAGGGGGAAGGTGATGGAGATGTTGGTGAAGATGGCAGAGGTGTTGGTGAAGATCGCGGTGATGATGATGGCCCCCGGCGGTGTTCCGGCGCCACCGAAAGCAAGGGGGAGAGAGACCCCCTTCTTCTTCTTCTTCCTTAACCTCCTCCCTAGATGGGAGAAGGGTTTCCCCTCTGGTCCTTGGCTCTCATGGCTTGGGAGGGGCGAGAGCCCCTCCGAGATTGGATCTATCTCTCTGTTTCTGTGTTCTGTGATTCTACCCCTTCACCGTTTCCTTTATATCTGGAGATCCGTAACTCCGATTGGGGTGAATCTTTTGCCCAGATCTTTCTCATGAAATTAGCTTTCTTGCGCAAAAAGAAGAGCGTCAACCGACTTACGGGTGGACCACGAGGGTCAGGGGCGCACCTGGGGGTGTAGGGCGCGCCCCCCTACCTCGTGACCACCTTGGACACCGTCTCACGTTGATTTTACTTCCCAAAAATCATAAATATTCTAAAAAAATCTCTGCCCGTTTTTATCCCGTTTGGACTCCGTTTGATATTGGTTTTCTGCGAAACAAAAAACATGCAACAGACACAAACTAGCACTGGGCACTGGATCAATATGTTAGTCCCAAAAATAGTATAAAAAGTTGCCAAAAGTATATGAAAGTTGAATAATATTGCCATGGAACAATCAAAAATTATAGATACGACGGAGACGTATCAGCATCCCCAAGCTTAATTCCTGCTCGTCCTCGAGTAGGTAAATGATAAAAAAATAATTTTTGATGTGGAATGCTACCTAGCATAATCTTGATCATATGTCTAATCATGGCATGAATATTAAGACACGAGTGATTCAAAGCAATAGTCTATCATTTGACATAAAAACAATAATACTTCGAGCGTACCAATAAAGCAATCATGTCTTTTCAAAACAACATGGACAAAGAAAGTTATCCCTACAAAATCATATAGTCTGGCTGTTGCTCTATCTTCAGTATTTAATCATGCACAACCCCGATGACAAGCCAAGCAATTGTTTCATACTTTAATAATCTCAAACTTTTTAGACTTTCACGCAATACATGAGCGTGAGCCATGGACATAACACTATAGGTGGAATAGAATATGATGGTGGGGGTTATGTGGAGAAGACAAAAAGGGAGAAGGTCTCACATAACGCGGCTAATCAACGGGCTAAGGAGATGCCCATCAATTGATGTCAATGCGAGGAGTAGGGATTGCCATGCAACGGATGCACTAGAGCTATAAGTGTATGAAAGCTCAAACTGAAAACTAAGTGGGTGTGCATCCAACTTGCTTGCCCATGAAGACCTCGGGCATTTGAGGAAGCCCATCATCGGAATATACAAGCCAAGTTCTATAATGAAAATTCCCACTAGTATATGAAAGTGAAAGCATAGGAGACTCTCTTTATGAAGAACATGGTGATACTCTAAAGCACAAGTGTGGTAAAAGGATAGTAACATTGCCCCTTCTCGCTTTTTTTCTCATTTTTTTTGATGGGCTTCTTTGGCCTCTCTCTTTTATTTGGGCTTCTTTGGCCTCTTTTATTTTTCATAAAGTCCGGAGTCTCATCCCGACTTGTGGGGGAATCATAGTCTCCATCATCCTTTCCTCACTGCGGCAATGCTCTAATAATGATGATCATCACACTTTTATTTACTTGCAACTCAATATCTAGAACAAAGATATGACTCTATATGAATGCCTCCGGCGGTGTACCGGGATGTGCAATGATCTAGCATAGCAATGACATCAAAAACGGACAATCCATGAAAACATCATGCTAGCTATCTTACGATCATGCAAGGCAATATGACAATGAAAAGCTCAAGTCATGGATATGATGATGATGATGGAAGTTGCATGGCAATATATCTCGAAATGGCTATGGAAATGCCATGATAGGTAGGTATGGTGGCTGTTTTGAGGAAGATATAAGGAGGCTTATGTGTGATAGAGTGTATCGTATCACGGGGTTTGGATGCACCGGCGAAGTTTGCACCAACTCTCGAGGTGAGAAAGGGCAATGCACGGTACCAAAGAGGCTAGCAATGATGGAAGGGTGAGAGTGCGTATAATCCATGGACTCACATTAGTCATAAAGAACTCACATACTTATTGCAAAAATCTACAAGCCATTGAAAAAAAAGTACTACGCGCATGCTCCTAGGGGGATAGATTGGTAGGAAAATACCATTGCTCGTCCCCGACCGCCACTCATAAGGAAGACAATCAATAAATAAAATTATGCTCCAACTTCATCACAAAGCGGTTCACCATACGTGCATGCTACGGGAATCACAAACCTCAACACAAGTGTATCTACAATCCACAACCACCCACTAGCATGACTCTAATATCACCATCTTTATATCGCAAAACTATTGCAAGGAATCAAACATATCATATTCAGTGATCCACAAGTTTATGTAGGATTTTATGACTAACCATGTGATTGACCAATTCCTGTCATCTCTCTAAAAAGATATAAGTGAAGCAAGAGAGTTTAATTCTTTCTACAAAAGATATGCCCATGCTCTAACGAATATAAGTGAAGCAAAAGAGCATTCTACAAATGGCGGTTGTCTATATGAAGAGAAACAGTCAATCCAAACTTCAAATGATATAAGTGAAGCACATGAAGCATTCTATAAAGCCATACTCGAAAGATTTAAGTGAAGTGCAATGAGAACTCTATAAATCAACCAAGGACTATCTCATACCAGCATGGTGCATAAAATAAAAGTGAAAACTAAATGCAAAAGACGCTCCAAGACTTGCACATAATGCATGAACGAAACGAATCCGAAAACATACCGATACTTGTTGAAGAAAGAGGGGATGCCTCCCCAGCATCCCCAAGCTTAGACACTTGAGTCTCCTTGAATATTTACTTGGGGTGCCTTGGGCATCCCCAATCTTGAGCTCTTGCCTCTCTTCCTTCTTCTCACATCGAAACATCCTCGATTAGACACTACATCCACACAAAACTTCAACAGAAAACTCGGTAAGATCCGTTAGTATAATAAAGCAAATCACCACTCTAAGTACTATTGCAAACCAATTCATATTTTGTTTTTGCATTGTGTCTACTGTAATATATCTTTGTCCATGGCTTAATCCACTGATACAAATTTATATATTCATCAAAACAAGCAAACTATGCATCAAAAACAGAATCTGTCAAAAACAAAACAGTCTGTAGCAATCTGAACATTCAGCATACTTATGGTACCCCAAAAGTTATACCAAAATTAGGAAAAATAAAAAAGTTGTATAGCAAGACAGTTCAAAAGGAATCAGAACCAATTGACGTTTCAATTAAAAATGTAAAATCGTGCACTACAGCCAAAGTTTCTGTCCTGCACCGTACAAACCAACAAGCATTGTAAACATCCTAAAGGCAAACCTTGGCACATTATTTTTATAATACAATGGAATTATACAAGGGGATAATTATTTTTGTTGAAAAGTTTCTATAATCAAGATTCACAAAGTTTCCGTGAGCATGAACAAAGTTCAAGGAGCTCTCCCACTCAACAATGCTTGTCTCTCTCACTTTCACTTTCCTTTTTGAAAAGTTTTTAGGTTCCCCTCTTTATTTTTTTGTTTTTAAACTATATGAAACCACTCAACAGAAATAAATGACTCTCTAAAACTTCTGGGTTGTCTCCCTGGCAGCGCTTTCTTTAAAGCCATTAATCTAGGCATTTAGTGCTCAAGTAATGAATCCACCCGGATCCCAAGGTATATCAAAGCCAATTTTAATTAACAATGATTTGTAATTTAGTAATGAGCACAAAGTAACATATATCATGTAATGACAAAGTCTAACTCTCTTCCTATGCATCGGCATGTCATAAAAGAACAATTCATGCACACAAAGTAAAGGCCAATGCATAGTATAAACAGTTTCTTGCAATTTTATCGTGTTGGAAACATAAAGAGGCGGAGATAGAGTTCCTCTCTCATAATAATTGCAAGTAGGAGCAGCAAGCACATGCATATTATATTTATCAAAATCATAATGTGCAACGGTAAAAGTCAACCCATCAATATAATCCTTAATAAGTGCAAACTTCTCCGATATAGTATAATCGGGAGAATTCAAAAAGATAATAGGACTATCATGTGTGGGTGCAATAGTGACAATTTCATGTTTAACATAAGGAACTATAGCAAGTTCATCTCCATAAGCATCATTCATATTGGCATCTTGGCCACAAGCATAGCAAGCATCATCAAAAAGGGATATTTCAAAAGAATCATAGGGATCATAACAGTCATCATAGCAATCATCCTTCGGTAAGCACGAAGGGGAATTAAACAATGTATGAGTTGAAGAGTTACTCTCATTAGAAGGTGGGCACGGGTGATCAATCCGCTCTTCCTCCTTTTGTTCTTCGCTTTCCTCATCATATTTTTCATCCAATGAGCTCATAGTTTCATCAATTTCTTCTTACATAGATTCCTGCAAAATATTAGTCTCTTCTTGGACAGCGGAGACTTTCTTAATAAGTGCATTAATATAGGCATTATATTCATAATTCTCATAACAATATTTAAGGATAGCTAAATTTTCAGATCTATAACAAGCATCATCAAAATCTTCAAACTCTTTAAACATGGATTCAATTTCATAAGCACCCATAAAAGCAACAAATTCTTCTATTTGTTCCACATCATAGTAATCATATATACCTCTAGCATAAGAAGTCAAGGTTTCATTATCATTAAATTTGCACGAAAAGGGGAGGTGTGGAGCATTCATCCTAGAGCAACAAGTATAATCATATTTTGAGCATAGTTGTCTAGCATACCACTTCAACATATTAATTTGATCCCATAATAGTTTCCCTTTTTGTGTCGAGCGATAATCCCTAAAGTATTCACGTTGATCCAACGTTACTCCCATTATAAAGTTAAATGGGGTTTTCTCAGGATTATCAAAGTAGTACAAAATATTTTTCTCATGATGAGAATCGAGGGTTTTAGGAGTTACCCCATCCTCATGAGTAGCAAGTACACCTAATTTTTTTCGTATTTTGTGTTCCAAATCCATAACTAAAGATACAGAACAACTAAGAACAGCAAATAAAAATTAATTAGTGATAAAGCAAACAAGCACACACGAGAATATTCACCCCACACTATGACTCCCCGGCAACGGCGCCAGAAAAAGGTCTTGATAACCCACAAGTATAGGGGATCGCAACAGTTTTCGATAAGTAAGAGTGCCGAACCCAACGAGGAGCTAAAGGTAGAATAAATATTCCCTCAAGTTCTATCGACCACCGATGCAACTCTACGCACGCTTGACGTTCGCTTTACCTAGAACAAGTATGAAACTAGAAGTACTTTGTAGGTGTGATAGGATAGGTTTGCAAGATAATAAAGAGCACATAAATAAAAGCTAGGGGCTGTTTAGATAAAGATTCAAAAAAAAGTAAATATAGCGAGTGTGGAAAAGTGGTGGTAGGAGTTGTGGAATTGTCCCTAAGCAATTGACTACATTACTAGACCGATAATCGTCATTACAATTCTATTTGAGGGAGAGGCATAAGCTAACATACTTTCTCTACTTGGATCATATGCACTTATGATTGGAACTCTAGCAAACATCCGCAACTACTAAAGATTCATTAAGGTAAAACCCAACCATAGCATTAAAGTATCAGGTCCCCTTTATCCCATACGCAAACAACCTACTTACTTGGGTCTGTGCTTCTGTCACTCAGGCCACCCACCATAAGCAAATCATAAACATATTGCAAACCCTACAGCGGGAATCCCTCACGCTTGCGCGACACAGAGGGCACAATAGGACAGCACCAATAAAATATGCAACTCAAACCAATCATAGCAATTCATCAATCACCGATAGGACAATGGAAATCTAATCAGACATCATAGGATGGCAACACATCATTGGATAATAATATGAAGCATAAAGCACCATGTTCAAGTAGAGGGTACAGCAGGTTGCGGGAGAGTGGACCGCTGTAGATAGAAGGGGGAAGGTGATGGAGATGTTGGTGAAGATGGCGGAGGTGTTGGTGAAGATCGCGGTGATGATGATGGCCCCCGGCGGCGTTCCGGCGCCATCGGAAGCAAGGGGGAAAGAGCCCCCCCCCCTTCTTCTTCTTCTTCCTTGACCTCCTCCCTAGATGGGAGAAGGGTTTACCCTCTGGTCCTTGGCTCCCATGGCTTGGGAGGGGCGAGAGCCCCTCCGAGATTGGATCTATCTCTTTGTTTCTGTGTTCTGCGATTCTACCGCTTCACCGTTTCCTTTATATCTGGAGATCCGTAACTCTGATTGGGGTGAATCTTTCGCCCAGATCTTTCTCATGAAATTAGCTTTCCTGCGCCAAAATAAGAGCATCAACCGCCTTACGGGTGGACCACGAGGGTCAGGGGCGCGCCTGGGGGTGTAGGGCGCGCCCCCTACCTCGTGACCACCTCGGACACCGTCTCGCATTGATTTTACTTCCCAAAAATCATAAATATTCCAAAAAAAATCTCCGTCCATTTTTATCCCGTTTGGACTCTGTTTGATATTGGTTTTCTGCGAAACAAAAAACATGCAACAGACAGGAACTGGCACTAGGCACTGGATCAATATGTTAGTCCCAAAAATAGTATAAAAAGTTGCCAAAAGTATATGAAAGTTGAATAATATTGGCATGGAACAATCAAAAATTATTGATACGATGGAGATGTATCAGAGGGATTCCCGCTGTAGGGTGTTGCAATGCGTTCATTATTCGATTATAGTGGGTTGCGTGAGTGACTGAAACACAAACCCGAGTAAGGGGATTGTTGCGTATGGGATAAAGGGGACTTGATGCTTTAATGCTATGGTTGGGTTTTACCTTAATGAATCTTTAGTAGTTGCGGATGCTTGCTAGAGTTCCAATCATAAGTGCATATGATCCAAGAAGAGAAAGTATGTTAGCTTATGCCTCTCCCTCAAATAGAATTGCAATAGTGATTACCGGTCTAGTAACGTAGTCAATTGCTTAGGGACAATTCCACATCTCCTACCACCACTTTTCCACACTCGCTATATTTACTTTATTGCTTCTTTATCTAAACAGCCCCTACTTTTTATTTATGTGCTCTTTGTTATCTTGCAAACCTATCCTATCACACCTACAAAGTACTTCTAGTTTCATACTTGTTCTAGGTAAAGCGAACGTCAAGCATGCGTAGAGTCGTATCAGTGGGCGATAGGACTTGATAGAGTATTTGTTCTACCTTTATCTCCTCGTTGGGTTCGACACCCTTACTTATCGAAAGAGGCTACAACTATCATGTATACTTGTGGGTTATCAAGACCTTTTTCTCGCGCCGTTGCCGGGGAGTCGTAGCGTGGGGTGAATATTCTCATGTGTGCTTGTTTGCTTTATCACTAAGTAATTTTTATTTGATGTTCTTAGTTGTTCTCTATCTTTAGTTATGGATATGGAACACAAAATACCAAAAAAAATAGAGGTACTTGCTACTCATGTAGATGGGGTAACTCCTAAAACCCTCAATGCTCATTATGTGAAAGACATTATGTACTTTTTCGATAATCCTGAGAAAACCCCATTCAACTTTATAATGGGAGACACGTTGGATCAATGTGAATACTTTAGGGATTATCGCTCGACACAAAAAGGGAAACTATTATGGGATCAATTTATTATGTTGCGTTGGTATGCCTGGAATCTCTACTTGAGATATGATATTACTTGTTGCTCTAGGATGAAGGCTCCACACCTTCCCTTTTCATGCAAATTTAATGATAATGAAACCTTAGCTTCTTATGCTAATGGTATATATGATTACTATGATGTGGAACAAATAGAAGAATTTGTTGCTTTTAAGGCTGCTTATGAAATTAAAGCTTTGTTTGAAAGTATGAAGCTTTTGATGATGATGGTTATAGGCCTGAAAATCTTGCTATACATAGATATTGCTATGAAAATTATGAATACAATTATTATATTAATGCTTTTATGAAGAAAGTCTCTGTTGTCCAAGAAGAGACTAATATTTTGCAGGAAGCTATGGATGAAGAAATTGATGAAACCGTGAGCTCATTGGATGAAAAAGATGATGAGGAGAGCGAAGAACAAAAGGAGGAAGAGCGGATTAGCTACCCCATGCCCACCTTCTAATGAGAATAACCCTCCAACTCATACATTATTTAATTCCCCTTTATGCTTACCGAAGGATGATTGCTATGATGATTGCTATGATCCCTTGAATTTGTTTGAAATATCCCTTTTTGATGATGCTTGCTATGCTTGTGGCCAAGATGCCAATATGAATTATGCTTATGGAGATGAACTTTCTATAGTTCCTTATCTTAAACATGAAATTGTTTCTATTGCACCCACGCATGATAGTCCTATTATCTTTTTGAATTCTCCCTACTACACTTTTATCGGAGAAGTTTGTGCTTATTAAGGATTATATTGATGGGTTGCCTTTTACCATTGCACATGATGATTTTGATGAATGTAATATGCATGTGCTTGCTGCTCCTACTTGCAATTATTATGAGAGAGGAACTATTTCTCCACCTCTCTATGTTTCCCATACTATGAAATTGCAAGAAACTGCTTATACTATGCATTGGCCTTTACTATGTGTGCATGAATTGTTCTCTTATGACATGCCGATGCATAGGAAGAGAGTTGGACTTTGTTGTTTCATGATATATGCTACTTTGTGCTCACTAGTAAATTACAAATCATTGTTAATTAAAATTGGCTTTGATATACCTTGGGATCCGAGTGGATTCATTACTTGAGCACTAAATGCCTAGCTTAATGGCTTTAAAGAAAGCGCTGCCAGGGAGACAACCCGGAAGTTTTAGAGAGTCATTTATTTCTGTTGAGTGCTTTTATATAGTTTAAAAACAAAAAAAAATAAAGAGGGGAACCTAAAAACTTTACAAAAAGGAAAGTGAAAGTGAGAAAGACAAGCATTGTTGAAGTGGGAGCTAGCCTTGAACTTTGTTCATGCTCACGGAAACTTTGTGAATCTTGATTACAGAAACTTTTCAACAACAAAATTATCCCCTTGTATAATTCCATTATATTATAAAAATAATGTGCCAAGGTTTGCCTTTAGGATGTTTACAATGCTTGTTGGTTTGTACGGTGCAGGACAAAAACTTTGGCTGTAGTGCGTGATTTTACATTTTTAACTGGAACATCAATTGGTTCTGATTCCTTTTGCACTTTCTTGCTATACAACCTTTTTATTTTTCCTAATTTTGGTAGAATTTGTGGTTCAACAGAAGTATGGTGGATGTTCAGATTGCTACAGACTGTTCTGTTTTTGACAGATTCTGTTTTTGATGCATAGTTTGCTTGTTTTAATGAATCTATCAATTTATATCAGTGGATTAAGCCATGTAAAAGCTATACTACAGTAGACACAATGCAAAAAAATATGAATTGGTTTGCTACAGTACTTAGAGTAGTGATTTGCTTTATTATACTAACGGATCTTACCGAGTTTTCTATTGAAGTTTTGTGTGGATGTAGTGTCTAATCGAGGATGTCTTGATATGAGGAAAAGGAAGAGAGGAAAGAGCTCGAGCTTGGGGATGCCCGAGGCACCCCAAGTAAATATTCAAGTAGACTCAAGCGTCTAACCTTGGGGATGCCCCGGAAGGCATCCCCTCTTTCTTCAACAAGTATCGGTATGTTTTCGAATTCGTTTCGTTCATGCATTATGTGCAAGTCTTAGAGCGTATTTTGCATTTAGTTTTCACTTTTCTTTTATGCACCATGCTGGTATGAGATAGTAGTTGGTTGATTTATAGAATGCTCATTGCACTTCACTTAAATCTTTTGAGTATGGCTTTATAGAATGCTTCATGTGCTTCACTTATATCATTTGAAGTTTGGATTGCTTGTTTCTCTTCATATAGACAACCGCCATTTGTAGAATGCTCTTTTGCTTCACTTATATTCGTTAGAGCATGGGCATATCTTTTGTAGAAAGAATTAAACTCTCTTGCTTCACTTATATCTATTTAGAGAGATAACAGGAATTGGTCATTCACATGGTTAGTCATAAAATCCTACATAAACTTGTCGATCACTGAATATGACATGTTTGATTCCTTGCAATAGTTTGCGATATAAAGGTGGTGATATTAGGGTCGTGCTAGTTGAGTAATTGTTGAAATTTAGAAATACTTGTGTTGAGGTTTGCAAGTCCCGTAGCATGCACGTATGGTGAACCGTTATGTAACGAAGTTGGAGCATGAGGTGCTCTTTGATTGCTTTCCTTATGAGTGGCAGTCGGGGACGAGCGATGGTCTTTTCCTACCAATCTATCCCTCTAGGGGCATGCGTAGTAGTACTTTGCTTCGAGGGCTAAGTAGACTTTTGCAATAAGTATATGAGTTCTTTATGACTAATGTGAGTCCATGGATATACGCACACTCACCCTTCCACTTTGCTAGCCTCTATTGTGCTGCGCAACTTTCGCCGGTATCATGAACCCATTATTTACCTTCCTCAAAACAGCCACCATACCTACCTATTATGGCATTTCCATAGCCATTCCGAGATATATTTCCATGCAACTTCCATCATCATATACATGACTTGAGCATTCATTGTCATATTGCTTTGCATGATCGTAAGATAGCTAGCATGATGTTTTCATGGCCTGTCCGTTTTTTTATGTCATTGCTATGCTAGATCATGCCACATCCCGGTACACCGCTGGAAGCATTCATATAGTCATATCTTTGTTCGAGAGTTGTAATATTGAGTTGTAAGTAAATAAAAGTGTGATGATCATTATTATTAGAGCATTGCCCCGGTGAGGAAAGGATGAAGGAGACTATGATTCCCCCACAAGTCGGGATGAGACTCCGGACTTTATGAAAAATAAAAGAGGCCAAAGAAGCCCAAATAAAAAAGGAGGCCAAAGAAGCCCACCAAAAAGAAAGAAAAATATATTAAAAAAAGAAGAAAAAAAGAAAAAATGAGAGAAAAAGAGAGAAGGGGCAATGTTACTATCCTTTTACCACACTTGTGCTTCAGAGTAGCACCATGTTCTTCATAGAGAGAGCCTCCTATGCTTTCACTTTCATATACTAGTGGGAATTTTCATTATAGAACTTGGCTTGTATATTCCGATGATGGGCTTCCTCAAACGCCCGAGGTCTTCATGAGCAAGCAAGTTGGATGCACACCCACTTAGTTTCCAGTTTGAGCTTTCATACACTTATAGCTCTTAGTGCATCCGTTGCATGGCAATCCCTACTCACTCACATTGATATTTATTGATGGGCATCTCCATAGCCCGTTGATACGCCTAGTTGATGTGAGACTATCTTCTCCCTCTTTTGTTCTCACAACCACCACCATATACCACCATAGTGCTATGTCCATGGCTTGTGCTCATGTATTGCGTAAGAGTTGAAAAAGCTGAAGCGCGTTAAAAAGTATGAACCAATTGTTCGGCTCGTCATCGGGGTTGTGCATGATGGGAGTATTTTGTGTGACGAAGATGGAGCATAGCCACATTATATGATTTTGTAGGGATGAGCTTTCTTTGGCTATGTTATTTCGATAAGACATAACTGCTTGGTTGGTATGCTTGAAGTATTATTGTTTTTTATGTCAAATGATAGACTATTGCTTTGAATCACTCGTGTCTTAATATTCATGCCATGATTAGATATATGATCAAGATTATGCTAGGTAGCATTCCTCATTAAAAATTATCTTTTTTATCATTTACCTACTCGAGGACGAGTGGGAATTAAGCTTGGGGATGCTGATACGTCTCCATTGTATCTATAATTTTTTATTGTTCCATGCCAATATTATTCAACTTTCATATACTTTTGGCAACTTTTTATACTATTTTTGGGACTAACATATTGATCCAGTGCCCAGTGTCAATTCCTGTTTGTTGCATGTTTTATGTTTCATAGAAACCCAATATCAAACAGAATCCAAACGGGGTAAAAACAGACGGAGAGTTATTTTGGAATATTTGTGATTTTTGGGAGGAAGAATCAACGCGAAACGGTGTCCGGGGTGGCCACGAGACAGGGGGCGCGCCCTCCCCCCTAGGCGCGCCCTGGGCTCTCGTGGTCCACCCATAAGGCGGTTGACGCTCTACTTTTGCCGCAAGAAAGCTAATTTTATGAGAAAAATCTGGGCGAAAGATTCACCCCAATCGGAGTTACAGATCTCGAGATATAAAGGAAACGATGAAGGGGCAGAATCAGAGAACGCAAAAACAGAGAGATAGATCCAATCTCGGAGGGGCTCACGCCCCTCCCACACCATGGGAGCCAAGGAACAGAGGGGAAATCCTTCTCCCATCTAGGGAGAAGGTCAAGGAAGAAGAAGAAGAAGGGGGATCTCCCCCCCTTGCTTCCGGTGGCGCCGGAACGCCACCGGGGGCCATCATCATCGCCGCGATCTTCACCAACACCACCGTCATCTTCACCAACATCTCCATCAACTTCCCCCCTCTATCTACAGCGGTCCACTCTCCCGCAACCCGCTGTACCCTCTACTTGAACATGGTGCTTTATGCTTCATATTATTATCCAATGATGTGTTGCCATCCTATGATGTCTGAGTAGATTTTCATTGTCCTATTGGTGGTTGATGAATTGCTATGATTGATTTAATTTGCTTGTGGTTATGTTGATGTCCTTTGGTGCCCATCATATGAGCACGCGCGTGGATAACACCATAGGGTTAGTTGTATGTTGATAGGACTATGTATTGGAGGGCTAGAGTGACAGAAGCTTCAACCTAGCATAGAAATTGATGCATACGGGATTGAAAGGGGGCCACTATATCTTAATGCTATGGTTGGGTTTTACCTTAATGAACGTTAGTAGTTGCGGATGCTTGCTAATAGTTCCAATCATAAGTGCATGGAATTCCAAGTCAGTGATGACATGCTAGCAGTGGCCTCTCCCACATAAAAACTTGCTATCGGTCTAGTAAAGTAGTCAATTGCCTAGGGACACTTTCACAACTCCTACCACCACTTTTCCACACTCGCTTTATTTACTTTACTGCATCTTTATCTAAACAGCCCCTACTTTTTATTTACGTGCTCTTTATATAATTGCAAAGCTATCCAACAACTCCTACAAAGTATTTCTAGTTTCATACTTGTTCTAGGTAAAGCGAACGTCAAGCGTGCGTAGAGTCGTATGAGTGGCCGATAGGACTTGAGAGAGTATTTGTTCTACCTTTAGCTCCTCGTTGGGTTCGACACTCTTACTTATCGAAAGAGGCTACAACTATCCCGTATACTTGTGGGTCATCAAATGGTGGTAGGAAAATTATGGGAGGATTTGTGAGCTGAATGTCTCTCTTCTTTTCATGCAGCCCAAGGGTAATTGAATATGGCAAATACTTTGTCACAGTGAGGGAGCTTGCAAACTCAATGAAGAAGGGAGGTTTTGTCTTGAGCCATCTAATTGAAGTTGGTATAGAGTCAATAATGATGAACTTGCCACTAGACTGAAAGAAGCTAGTGATGCCCCTCAGGTTCTCGGTAAGAAAACGCGAAGCAGTTAATAGTGTAGTTTTGCGATTCTTTATTTTTCTTTTTTTCATAACAGGTCATGGTCATATTATTTTTCCACTGGGTTCAGATGCAAAACATGGAATTGAACGGCAAGGAGCTCATTTCCCGGTTCAAGAAGTCGAATCGCTTGGACCGTAAAGACATGGTAAGTTAATGGTTTCTTTATTTTTTTACTAATGCATTTTTTATATATCACTTTTTCTGCTAAAACCTTGCTCACATAATTGTTTTCTCAGGAATTGCTAAAACCTAGTGACGAAGATACAGACCTGGGGTAGGGTCATAGGCTCGACCCATACGTCCTACCCAAGGTCCCTACCCTGGAAGATGAAAAGAACAAGAGTCAACAGAAGAGCTCCAGTCTCATATGTCGAGTGCAATCCACTCGACGGTCACATCACTCGACGGTCGTTACCTATCGTCACTCAACCACAAGGAAGATCACTCGACCATATCAAAGACCAGTAGTTAGGAGAGCACACAACGACCAGATATTTACTCCTTAGTCTTCATGAGCATTAAGAGTACTTAATGCTGGCGTTACCAGTAACGCCCCTACTTTATGTACATTAGTTCCCTTGTAATGGAGGCGGGCAGGGGTCCTGGCGCACTCTATATAAGCCACCCCCTCCTCTGGCACAAGGGTTCACACCCTCTGTAATCCAACACATATAATCCAATCGACCGCCTCAGGGCACCGAGACGTAGGGCTATTACTTCCTCCGAGAAGGGCCTGAACTCGTAAACATCGTGTGTACAACTTCACCATAGCTAGATCTTGCCTCTCCATACCTACCCCCCTTTCTACTGTCAGACTTAGAACCACGACAGTTGGCGCCCACCAAGGGGCAGGTGTCTTAGCGACTTATCGGTGAAGTTGCAAGTTTTTCCGACCATCATCTTGGTTTCTGGCGGCGAGATGGTTCAGGGCCGCGAGATCCGTCTCGGCGCGCTCGTTTTCATCGTAGATGACTCGGCATGGCTTCAGGAAGCTCTGCTCGACATCGAGGCGCTCCCCGTTCGAGGGGCGACACACTTTCGCGCGTGCGTTCGCGGCGTCCTTCTCCGGCAGCCGTTGACTCAGTATCAGTCGGCTCCGACGACGTCTTCACTCCCCGCTGTTCGCCGCCGTAAGCGATCCGGTCGATCGCGGCTTCAGCGTTGGGTGAAACACGTGGTGGCTCGGCGCTCGACCACCCATCAGGTCGCGGCAATTGAGCTCGACGAAACCCTCCATGGCCTGTTCGATCTGTCGACTGGCTCCATGGAGACTGCATCCGAGTGTGATAGCAGCGATCCTGCGGCCGAAGTCTTGATGGTCGATGGCCCTCACAGCCCTCCTGGGTTCCGTCGCGAGGGCGACGGAGACGGAGGCGGTAATCCGTCACACGTCCATGAGGTGTACCGACCTGAGCCCCTCTCTTCGCAGCAGAGGGAGGACCTTTGACGCCGCAACATGGATGCACTCCATAGGCCCATCGTTGGAGAAACCCCCGAAGCTTGGGCCTTGGAGGAGGTGCGCCTAGCCAACTTGGCTGAGCGCACTCGACTGGACAACCTTCAGCGCGCTCTCGACGAGCGTGCCCAGGAGCGGATCCATGAATCCAGTCGACGATAGCTTTTCTCGCCCCCACCTAAGGTATACCGCACTCCGATTCAGAATCTCACAGCTGCAGCCCAGATAGAAGAGTCGATCCAACCCTCCTAGTCAGAAGCTGGCAGAGGGCTGATGCAGATTCGAGCCTTGCTCAGGGCAGTAGGAGAGCAGAATACAACAGTATCTTAGTCGCGGAATAGGATTCATAGCAGATCCGTTGTAGTGGACACGGTCCAGTCAGCCCACAGCCCGAGATCGCCTCTGTGTCGTGAAGGCCGTGGGCAGTATGATCTTCCACTCAACCGTGACAATCATCGTCGGGGACCCACGCCTCCTCCGAGGAGCGCATCATATGTGCCTCGGCGGAATGATGATAGGCGCCGTCATAGTGGTGAGCGCAGGAATTCAGTCGACCCAAGAGAACCGGGCTTTGACGCGAGGTCTATCCTCGTTCAGGGCCTGGTCAACCGAAACAAAGCACACATGGAAGACCAGGGCAGAGATTGTCCAAGTGGCAGCCGAGTGCATGTTTCTGGTCCCGAGTGTTTCGACAGGGCTATCAGGGCGGCAGTGATACCTCCTAACTTCAGGCTGGCCTCTAGAGTCAGTAAGTTCACCGGTGAATCTAAGCCTGAAACTTGGCTCGAAGATTACCGAGTGGCTGTGCAGATCGGAGGCGGTAACGTCGAGATTGCTATGAAGCATCTCCCACTCATGTTGGAAGGGTCGGCCAGAGCATGGCTGACTCAGTTGGCTCCGGGCAGTATTCATAGTTGGGAAGAGTTGTCCCGTGTGTTCGTGAGGACTTTTGAGGGCACGTGCAAGCGACCCGGAGGATTGCCCGAGCTACAGCACTGCGTGTAGAAGCCGGATGAAACTTTGAGGAAGTTCATCCAGAGATGGTCCACTTTGCATCACACCGTCGAGAATGTTTCAGAGCATCAAGTTGTGTGCGCCTTCAAGGAAGGCGTTAAATACAAGGAGTTGGTCTTGAAATTCGGTCGGACTGGGGATATGACTCTGGCCCGAATGATGGAGATAGCCACCCGATACGCTAACGCAGAAGAAGAGGATTGACTCCGTAGCGGGAAGAGCAAACCAGTCGGCCAAGAGGCCGGTGGGGGTAATTCCAGTCGGAAGCAGAAACGCAAGGCCGAGCCAGCGGCTCCCAGAGAGATTGCGGTAGTGAATCAAGGAAAGTTCAAGGGAAAACCTAAGGGCCCCTGGCCCCCTAAGAAGGTGAAGGATAAGGAAGGAAATGATGTGCTGGATTTGCCATGCCACATTCACACGAAGAAAGATGAAGAAGGTAATCTGATTTACCCGAAGCATATGACCCGGCAGTGTCGACTCCTTATCTAGCAGTTACGAGAGAAACAACCCAATGAGAAAGAGAAAGAGTCAGATCAAGGTGAAGATGAAGAGGAAGACGATGGTTATCCCAAAGTCAATTCCACTCTGATAATATTTGTCGATGTTGAAAGCAAGAGTCGATTAAAGGTCATCAACAGGGAGGTGAACATGGTCGCTCTGGCGGCTACGACCACCTACCTTAGATGGTCTCAAACAGCCATTACGTTCGACCAGTCTGATCACCCTGCTCGCGTGGCCACCCCCGGGAGGCAAGCTCTGGTAGTCGACCCCGTGGTTGGAGGCACTCGACTGACCAAAGTACTGATGGACGGTGGTAGTGGTCTGAACATCCTCTACGCTAAGACCTTGAAAAGGATGGGCATTCCGATGTCCAAGCTTAGCGAGAGTAATATGAGTTTCCATGGTGTTATTCCTGGAAAGAAGGCTGAATCACTCGGCCAGATCTCCCTCGATGTGGTTTTCAGTGATTCAAAGCATTACCGTAAGGAGAAGTTGACATTTGAAGTCGTGGATTTCCAGTCTGCCTCTCACTCGGGGGCTTAGCTGCAGCCTAGTGCTCGCCTAAGTGATAAAAATCCTACCGAGTGATGAGTCTGCCTCTCACTCGGGGGCTTAGCTGTAGCTTAGTGCTCGCCTAAGTATTAAAAATCCTACCGAGTGATGAGTCTGTCTCTCACTCGGGGGCTTAGCTGCAGCTCAGTGCTCGCCTAAGTATTAAAAATCCTACCGAGTGATGAGTCCGCCTCTCACTCGGGGGCTTAGCTACAGCTCAGTGCTCGCCTAAGTATTAAAAATCCTACCGAGTGATGAGTC
>NC_041391.1:469410687-469446987 GCF_002162155.2 Triticum dicoccoides | reverse complement strand
TCGCCTAAGTTTGAAAAAAATCCCACTCGGGGGCTTAGCTGCAGTCTCGTACTCACCTAAGTTTGGAAAAAATCCTGCCGAGTGGAGAGCGATCCTCCCGCTCGGGGGCTTAGCTGCAGTCTCGTACTCGCCTAAGTTTGAAAAAAAATCCTACCGAGTGGAGAGCGATCCTCCCGCTCGGAGGCTTAGCTGCAGTCCCGTACTCGCCTAAGTTTGAAAAAATCCTACCGAGCGACGAGCAATCCTCTCACTCGGAGGCTTAGATGCAGCCCAGCGCTCACTTAAGTTCTGAAAACCTTACCCGACTGGTCGACTGGAACATCAAGACCATTTCTAAGTGCCTTGCTGATGAGCTGGTCAATGCTACTCAAGGATCACCCGACCGGTCGACTGGAACGTCAAGACCATTGCTGAGTGCCTCGCTGATGAGCTGATCAATGCTACTCAAGGATCACCTGACCGGTCGACTGGAACGTCAAGACCATTGCTGAGTGCCTCGCTGATGAGCTGATCAATACTACTCAAGGATCACCTGACCGGTCGACTAGAACGTCAAGACCATTGCTGAGTGCCTTGCTGATGAGCTGGTCGATGCTACTCAAGTATCACCCGACCAGTCGACTAGAACGTCAAGACCATTGATGAGTGCCTTGCTGATGAGTTGATCAATGCTACTCGAGGATCACCGGACCGGTCGACTGGCCTTTCTTCTCCAGAAGCTGCATTAAGCAAACAGACAATAATTCAAGGGAAAGGCGAATTTCATTTGAAGACAGACGCAATATGTGAGGTGGTAAATCCGAAGTTTCTTAAACCGCAAAATAAAGTGCTCGGGCGTCAGGCCCGAAGAAGTTTTAACGATTACAAATCCACTCGGCATCCCGAGGCAAATAAAAGCGGTGGCAGAATGTTTTTTCATCACTCGGCGGGGGAAGGACTGGCCGGGTCGCAGAAGCTATCAAGTTCGATGCTGTCGGCGATGCGAGTGGCTGCCTCGAGGAAGGTGTCCATGAAGTCCTGGAAGGAATGCTTCTTGGTGTTCGCCACTTTGAGAGCTGCCAGCTTGTCTTCCCTTGCGTCCTTGCAGTGCACTCGGACCAAAGACAAGGCGACGTCAGCACCGCAGCGGGCAGAAGATTTCTTCCACTCTTGCACTCGGTCTGTGATCTAGTTTAGCCAAGTCATCAAAGACTCGAGGTCTTGGGACATCTCCGCTTGAGGCCAGAGTTCAGCGTCCACTCAGACCATCGCCGCCTTCAGCCAAGCCAGATAGTCGACTGCACCGTCCAAGCACGATTCTAGCCGAAGCAAGTTCATCGCGACTTCATCTTTCATGGGGAAGTTGATAGGGTCGAGACCTATCTTGACCCGTCCGGTTTCAGCCTCGAAGTCCCGACAGAGTTCTGTTCCACCACAACGAACAATGAATGAGTCGATAGTATTGCAAATCCCAGTCGACGACTGTTATCTAACTAAGTAGACATACCTTCCAGCTTCAGGACAAGATTTGCCGCGAGTTGTTCCAAATGAGATTCTAGCTTGCCGGCCTTGGTCTTGAGGCCCTCGACTTCAATGGTCAAACTCTCCTTGTCCTTCTTCAGTTGCTCGACTTCACGATTGGCGTCCGAGACAGCCGTCTTCAATGTTGCGTTCTCATCCTCCAACTTGCTGACTGAAGCCAGCTTCTTGTCCGCAAGCTTCGTCTTCTCGCGTGCTTCCTATTGAGCAGCCACCAGGTCCAGATTCTTCTGTTCCAGAGCTTCCTTCATCCTCTCTAAAGAAACAACACTCTTCAGATGAGACTGAAGTTGGCGATTTTCACTACGCACATCTGCTTGTGTGAATTCACTCGGTTCAAAGAGACTGAAAGAAAAGCCAACGCCAAGCATAAAGCTACAAAGCAGACGAGGTGGTCGAGTGATTACCTCCCATGATGGTTGTTTCTTCTTGAGCTTTCTTCAGGTTCTTCTTCGCAAGTTCGAGGTCAAGTTCAACACTGATATGCTTCTTCTTCAAGTCGGTGAGCCGAGCTCCAAGATCACAAGACCTCTGTAGCCAGAAAGACAGACATGTCAGTTGACACATACAGTGAAGGAAAAGATTTACTCTAAGACTACTGCCAAATCAAAACATTCAACAGTAGTCTCGGGGACTACACCCAGTGGGTGCACTAAGCGTGCCCCCACTGGATCTAGGGATGGCAATGGGTACCCATTACCCACGTACCCTACGGGTAAAAACCCTATTAGGGTAACGGTATGGGACAAAAAATTATCCATGGGTATATGAATAGGGAAATGTTAAACCCATCGGGTAGAGTAGGTACGGGTATGGGATCATGTAACCCATACCCACATACCCATGTACCCATATAAAATCTATATGAACTCAAAATTATCTCTACACTTTATCATGAAATTGTGAACTCAAAATATATGACTGTGTGATGATGTTTTGATGTGTTGTTGTTTACGAGAAAGTGATGTTGTTTATTAAATATGATGTTGTTTATGATGTGTTGTTGTTTAAAAGTGTGTTGTTGTTGTTATAATCTATTGTTGTTTATAGATTATAATTATATGTTGTTTTTATGACTCTGAGTAGTTCAAACTGATGCTTTGCAAACATGGATAATTTTACCCATGGGTACCCATGTACCCTGTCGGGTAACGGGTATGGGAAAAAATTATACCCATTTATGGGTATGGGTAAGGGTGATGGGTAAGCTCAGAGGGGATGGGTAAGGGTATGGGATGGCTCCACCCGTACCCAAACCATGCGGGTGCCATCCCTAACTGGATCAGATCAGTACTCACCAAAGAGTTCAAAAAAAAGAGCCAAGGGACAGAATGATCAACTCTCACCAGACCTCAGTCGACTGCCATCAGTCGACCGTGGTCTCGGGGACTACACCCAGTGGGTGCACTCGACGTGCCCCCACTGATTCGGGAAATGCAAAATCGGAGATTACTCGAGTTCCAAACAAGAGAACACCCAGTGGGTGATCAGATATAAAGCAACGTTCAAAAGTTCAGTCGGCAGTTTACTGACCTGGACATTGGTCTGAAGAGCAGTGCTAGCATTGTAGGCTATCTGGCTAGCTTGATGCATCACTTTCACCTGCTCCATGACAAGATTCGCCTGGTGAAGAGCTTCCCTAGCGGCACTCGGAGAGTCGTCCGGAGTTTGATATGTAGCAAAAAGAGATGGATCCATAGGGGCCAAAGTAGTGGCCGGATCAGACAAGTGGAGTTGCACCGATGCGGCAGGCGTCTGTGCAGTCGACCCCGACGGACGATCAGTCGTCAATGGGTTAGCAAACGTGACGTTGATCCGAGCCATCGTCTCAGGTGCCAGTGTCGACTGAGGAATTTGGACTTCGAGTCTCCTCCTGCCCGACCCTCCACTCCTCTTCCTCCTCTCCTGTAGAGGCTCTTCCTCTTCTTCGTCATCGGGAAGCACAACGATATCTTGTGGAGCTACGCAAGAAGAGAAGCACCAAATTTTCAGTCAGTCAACCACCCATTCAGTTAAACAGAACTGGGTGGAATGGACTTACCGACTCGTGAGGTGGCTTCTTCGTCTTCTGGTGCCTTATCAACATCCATGTCAGTGGCAGCGGAGGCGGGGCTGAAAGCACACAAGAATTAGTCAGTCGGATCAAGAAAAAATTCAGTCGACTTACAGAAACGCAAACAAGATACCTACCCTGAGGCAACGGGGACGTCCATCTTGATTCGCGGCAGCGTCTTTCGGGTCTTGGAAGGGGCAACCTTTGGCTGCTTAGCCACCTTCTCCGTCGGCTCCGGAGTCGATGTCCGAGTGCCCTTTTGGGTGGTGGCGCTTGGGGCCGCACTCTTCACACGACCTCCAGATGGATCGTGTTGCTGCTTGGATCGACGTTCAGAGCATGGCGGCGAGTAAACCTCTTCCTCTTCGTCTGACTCCTCGCTCTCCTCATCCTCCTCTCCTGGAGACTCCCATTTGCCACTCTCCTCCGCACTGTCCTCCCCCTCCTGGTCCTGCACCAAGGCCTGTTTGCCGTTGGGCATTGAGTACATCTCTGTGAATACCTGCAAAGCAAATTGGTCAAAACAAGAATCAGCCAACGTTGAGTGCAGTCGGAACGCAAACGGAAAACAGTCGGAACGGAGAATGTACCTTGTCGGGTGGGTTGTCGCTTCCGAAAGGGACAACTCGCCTGGATCCTCTGGGGTTATCTTGATTGCCCGTCATACCCTTCAGCCACAAGGCCACGGTGTCGAGTGGCACTTCTTCTGGATGGACCCGAGTGGTGTCCCCTGGCCCAGAATACAACCACATCGGGTGGTCACGGGCCTGGAGAGGTTGGATCCGTCGAGCGAGGAACACCTCCAGCAAGTCCAAGCCAGTGACTCCATCGTTGATGAGTTGGACCACTCGGTCCACTAACATCCTCGTCTCCACGGTCTCGGCAGCGGTAACCTTCAGTGGAGCAGGAGTCTGGACACGGTCGAATGAAAAAGGAGGAAGACCGGTCGATTGACCTGGAGTCGCAACGTCCTGGCAGTAGAACCAGGACGACTGCCAACCCCTGACAGATTCGGGAAGGGTCACAGCAGGGAAAGCACTCCTATTCCTCTTTTGAATACCCAAGCCTCCGCACATCTGGATCACGTGGGTTTTCGAGTCACTCGACTTCGCCTTCTTAACCGACTGGGAACGAATAGTTTAGATATGTTTGAAGAGACCCCAGTGTGGTCGGCATCCTAAAAAATTCTCGCACATCGACATGAAGGCGGCTAGGTACGTGATGGTATTGGGGGAAAAGTGGTGGAGCTGTGCTCCGAAAAAGTTCAAGAACCCGCGAAAGAAAGGGTGAGGTGGAAGCGAGAAGTCCCGATCGACGTGTGTGGCGAGCAAAACAATCTCACCCGGTCGAGGTTGTGGCTCCGTCTCTCCCTTCGGCAGCCTCGCCGCCCCCGCCGCGATTAGCCTGGACTCCACCAGCTCGGTCAGATCCTCCTACCGAATCGAAGACCGGATCCAATTGCCCTGGATATAGCCCGGCGGCAACCCCGAGCGCAATGACGATCCGCGGCTTGGTTTCTTGCCCTTCATCGCCCCCGTCGCCTTCTTGGCGCGCTCTAGCACCGTAGTCTTGTCCTTCACCATGGTGGGGAGCGGTGGCGTCAGAAGCGGAGGCGCTGGGTACGGTGGAGGAGCAGAGAAAGAAGAAGAAGAGGCAGGCGTGCACAGTGCAAACACCCCAGCCCCATCGCCTTATAAAGGCTCACTTCTGAGTGACTGACGCGTGGGGCCGGGCAATCCCGTCAAATCATGCTACAGTTGCGCACAGCGAACGTGGCGAAAAAGGCGGCGCGGTAACCGAGGCGTCTCGGCTCATCCGGGTCCCCCTTTTTTGGCACACTCCTACCCGCGCGTGCCTCTGAAATTTCGTATCCCACGGAATCCGGGATTCCCCGCAGGCAATCGCGCCCGAGATCTCATGCTCCCACACAACACTCGACGCATGAGGCCACCAGTTCAGTCGACGACTTTCTGAATGGATCAAGGCAACCGAGTCGACTCCGAAGTATCAACGCAGGCGTTCAGTCTAACAGGAAACACTCGTGGAGACACGAAACACAGGACAGGTCCAATGTTGTCTTACTTTCCTCTCACACCTTAATCCATTCGGGGGCTACTGACGAAGATACAGACCTGGGGTAGGGTCATAGGCTCGACCCATACGTCCTACCCAAGGTCCCTACCCTGGAAGATGAAAAGAACAAGAGTCAACAGAAGAGCTCCAGTCTCATACGTCGAGTGCAATCCACTCGACAGTCACATCACTCGACGGTCGTTACCTATCGTCACTCGACCACAAGGAAGATCACTCAACCATATCGAAGACCAGTAGTCATGAGAGCACACAACGGCCAGATATTTACTCCTTAGTCTTCATGAGCATTAAGAGTACTTAATGTTGGCGTTACCAGTAATGCCCCTACTTTATGTACATTAGTTCCCTTGTAATGGAGGCGGGCAGGGGTCCTGGTGCACTTTATATAAGCCAACCCCCTCCTCTGGCACAAGGGTTTGCACCCTCTGTAATCCAACACATATAATCCAATCGATCGCCTCAGGGCACCGAGACGTAGGGCTATTACTTCCTCCGAGAAGGGCCTGAACTCATAAACATCGTGTGTACAACTTCACCATAGCTAGATCTTGCCTCTCCATACTTACCCCCCTTTCTACTGTCAGACTTAGAACCACGACACCTAGCTCATATATCTAATGTAAATATTCTTAGGGGGGGCAAGTTGACCACACTCATGAATTGCTTTCTCTGGCAAGTTGCTTACATAATTACATAACTTGTCTATTCATTTTTTGGCATGTTGCTTACATAAGTACATAACTTTCCTATGCATCTTCTGTTTTTGGAAAATTACTCACATAAGTACATAACTTGCATGTGCATCCAACTTCTAGTATGGTTTTATTTATTTTTACTAACCCCATTTGTTTTTTCTAACAGATTATCTTCCCAGTTTTATAGAACATTGACAAGACAAAGCCAGTTACAAGCAATCATTACTAGATTTTTAATGTGAACATAAGGGACCGACGTTTTGAGGCTCTTGATTCTTGGAGGACGCTCCAGAACAAGGCTCTAGATGTTTGCGCAAGGAAAATGGTTGCAAGTTTTTGGGATCTATGGGAAGAGCATTACGCCAGCTCCCGCGTCTCGCTTGATGACTTTGGCTTACCAACATCAACGTTCCAAAACAAAAAACTGAGTAAGCATCCACTTTTTTCACATATAAACTCTGCTTTTGTTTAGTTTTTTACAAGTGACACAGTACTACATAGAGTAAACTAACTAACTAGTTTTTTTTTAATTTTTGTTTAGGTTCGGCTGTGGCATTTTTGCTCTTATGCTAGCAAATGGTTGGGAGGCAAGGGATGTTCCAAATTTCACAGCTAAGGATATTCCAAGCATCAGGAAACAATTGACCAACACGTGGGTTGACAATGGGCACAACAAGGCTCCATGGAAAACTATACTCAAGTTAGCATAGGTCAGATTTTTTTCTCCCCTCACGCGTACTGCATCATGTAAATGCGTGCGTATTTTCTTGCATTTGTGAATTTTGGACCGCCAGGGGAGTTGCCTATATAAGTACTTGGACCAGGCAACTCAATTGCATAAATAGGCATTTTAAGCTTTAATGTGAGGCAAATTAATCAGAAGAACCCATAAAAGATAAATAGTATGATCATTACATAACCATGAAATTGTTGCATTTTTAGCATTGCGTGATCTTATGTTTGTAAGTTTTCGACCACTATGGGGAGGGCAAGGGTGTGGGTGGGGCAATACAAAGCACACAACAGGCAACTCAAAACTCATAACCAGGCAATTCAAACTCCAGTGTGAGGCAGTTACCCACAAGAAACCATAAACCAGAAATAATTAGGATGTTCAAACATACAGACCCACAAATAGTTCAATTTGTCAATGCCATTCAACACATCTTTTCAGCCATATGATCACTGTGTGACCATCACACCAATCTGGTCGGGCAGCTTGCACCATTGTGGTTTAAAGAACCACAATAGCTGCACTTGTTCTTTCTCTTCGGATGTAGCTCAAGTGCTAATTGAATTCTTTTTGACTTTGCCCTCCCTTTTGTAGTTGATTTTGGAGGATCTCTAGGAATTGCAGGGCCAGTTGTGGTAGTAGGTCTTCCAAACTGTGGTTCAACCATCATAGTACCTTGCGCAGCCGCAACAGTTGCATGTAGAGATGCAATACTGAGTGGCTGGTGTGCATGTCCACTAGGATCTTCCATAATAGGAGATGAAATTGCATTGCCACTTTCTTCTTGTAGTTGAAGAACCTGGACGCTATTGTCGGTGTCAAAACCGGCGGATCTCGGGTAGGGGGTCCCGATCTGTGTGTCTTAGGCTGATGGTAACAGGAAGCAAGGGACACAATGTTTACCCAGGTTCGGGCCCTCTAGATGGAGGTAAAACCCTACTTCTTGCTTGATTAATATTGAAGATATGAGTAGTACAAGAGTAGATCTACCACGAGATCGTAGAGGCTAAACCCTAAGAGATAGCCTATGATGGTATGATTGTAATTGTGATCGGCCTTCTAAGGACCATCCTCTCCGGTTTATATAGACACTGGAGAGGGTTAGGGTTTACATGGAGTCGGTTACAGGGAAGGAAATACAATATCCGGATCGCCAAGCTTGTCTTCCACGCAAAGGAGAGTACCATCCGGACACGGGCCGAAGTCTTGAGTCTTGTATCTTCACGCTTTGATAGTCCGGACGATGTATATAGTCTGGCTGTCTGGATACCCCCTAATCCAGGACGCCCTCAGTAGCCCCTGAACCAGGCTTCAATGACGATGAGTCCGGCGTGCAGTCTTGTCTTCGGCATTGCAAGGCGGGTTCATTCTTCGAATACTCCAAGGTTTTTATCGAACACGTAGACCGTGTCCAGATCTGCAAAATGATCTTCACATACCACCGTAGAGAGAATGATACTTCAAATGACAACTTTTTAGACGACGTGATATGCCATTATAGCCAGGTCATTATTCGAACCATTTTTCCACAACCAGCCACAGTGCGTATTGCGAGGCGGTTTCCTTGACACGTCTTGTCAAAGCAGAGATCATGTCCCCTTATCACAGGATTCTCATCAATACGGGTATGGGTAATCCCCCCGTGCCATCAATCGTGGCGCTTGGGAAGTAAGAGATTCTCAACAGGCTAGTGGGAAGGCGCGCCGCTTTCGTCGCCTCTATAAAGGGATAAGAGTTCCCCATTCTTACCCACGCCTTCTTCCTCCTCTTCCCACTCTTGCCTCCCCGAGCTCCAGCGCCCTAGTCCAAGTCTTCTCCGCACAGCTAAACATGTCCGAAGCAGCAGGCAAATGGGTGGCTTCCATCGTGAAGGAGAAGAACATCGCAAGTCTTCGGGCGGCCGAATACTTGGCCGCAGACATAGCGCACCGGCTACCAGACGGCGGGCAGGTCATTCCAACTCCAAGACCCCACAAGAGGGTCGTGTTTCTTGCCCACTTCGTCCGTGGACTGGTGTTTCCACTCCACCCTTTCGTCCGGGGGCTCATGTTCTACTACGGGCTAGATTTCCATGATCTAGCTCCGAACTTCGTCCTCAACATCTTAGCATTCATCGTTGTATGCGAGGCTTTCCTCCGCATCAAGCCTCATTTCGGTTTGTGGCTGCAAACCTTCTGCGTGAAGCCGAAGATCGTAAGTGGCCAGCAAGCGGAGTGCAGAGGAGCCATGGTGGGCAAAATGCCTAACGTCACCTGGCTTGACGGCTCCTTTGCCGAAACCGTGAAGGGATGGCAATCAGGGTGGTTCTACATCACCGAGCCGCGCGACGCCAACTGGACGGCGGCCCCCAAGTTCCGATCTGAACCCCTATGCGGCTCACCTCCTAGGAACAGAAGGGCCTATTATGGGGTGAATCTTCAGAGCTGACCGGACTCATCACCTGCATCAAGGGCATGAAGGACAAGAACATCAAGCTTGTCAACATGATCCAGGTCATGCTCGTTCGCCGGATTCTGCCGTGCCAAAGGCGGGCATTCAATCTATGGGAGTTCGTCCCGGCCGAACACCAGACGCTTCAGAGGCTCTATGGCATGAAGCACAAAAACGCGTGGAAGGCGTTGTTCAAGGCCTCTGAAGTACCTCCTCCCATATCCGAGGACCGTGCGCTCCACGCCGCATGGCGTCCTATTCAGGTGAGTTCTCAGGCCACTACCGGATTCGGTTTTTCCCAATACATTAATGGGGGAGCCTTAGGTAATGGTGTATATTTGCGCAGGATTATGTGGAGACAGCGGAGCGGATTGACTGTCCGGCTCTGCTGCCAGAAAGCCCAGCTAATGATCTTCTGACGAAGATGCTAGCCCGGCGCCCTATAAGGGGTCAGAGAAGAAAGCCGATAAGAAGGCCCCGGGGACCCGAAAGGGTCTCCGGCGTAAGGTTGCGTAAGCCTCGTCCGAAGACGACGAGGCGCACTCCTCCCCCGAAGGGGAAGAAGAAGAAGAAGAAGAAGAAGAGGCCGCCCTATCCGGAAAGGACGAGGGGGCTGAGAGGGCGGACCAGGGGACCAGGAGAGGCCCCCGGCGCAAGGTCGTCATACCCTTGTCGTCTGATGACGACAAGGCAGATTCCTCCCGCGGAAGCGGGGGAAAACAAGAAGAAACTCCACCTCCCCGTACTGGGGGGAGAGAAAGAGGAAGGCCGCCCCGGTGGGGGAGACTGGGACGTCCAAGAAGGGAAAGGTGTCCCTTCCGAACTACTCCGCCATCGCTGCCAATAGCGAGGAAGGGTGGCTGCCCAGGAAGAAGCCTTCAGTTCGATCGTAAGTATCCGCACTCCATCATAATTTTGCTTCATAATTTTGTTATAATGCCAAACTTGTATGTAGTCCGTCCAGGGCCCATCCCGAGGCATCGTCTTCGGACGGGTCCTTGAGTGAGTCAGCAATGAACTCACTCCCGATGGCCACTTATCCTCGACCCGCGGATGACACAGAGGTGTTCTCCCAAAGGTTCCCAAAGATGGGGGAGGTGTCCCTGGAGACGCCTCAAGGCGGCATTCCAGACATCGGACTCGCAGGGTTCAAGATCCCCGCGGATCGTGTTGATGAGAGCCACGGTAAGTCGGGCTCTCAGCCGAACGCTGTTCCAAAGCCTTCAGTGGTTCCGGACTCAGGCGGGTAGCCCCTCATTAGGGAGGGAGGGCCGTCTGTATCAAGGACTTCCGTTGCGCCCGAGGTGCCGGATTGTCTGCTGGAAGCGCTTCACGGCGCTTCCCTAGATGAAGAGCACCGTACTCTTATGAGTGCGGTGATTCAGAAGGTTTCGTCCACCAAGAGCGGACTAACCAAAGCCTGCACCAGCCTCCTGACAGGCTTTGAGGTAAGTAAAAATGTGTGAAATTACCACCCGATAGGTAGTAGCCCCTGATACTCTGTTTGGTGCTCGGAAGAAAAAACCAAACGGAGGGTCAATTATAATCCGCAGGAGTCTAACAGTAAGTTTGAATGTGAATAAACAGGATGTGCTGCTGGCCGCTGCTGGCCGTACGGCCGAAATCCCCAGCCTAAAGCAGGACTTGGAGCGGGCACAGGGAGAGCTCGGCCTCACGAGGAGGGAGCTCGAGGAGAGCAAAGGCGAATGATTCCCCTCTCTCATATAGTAAAGTACAAATAAAATTTATTATTTTAACGATGAGGTGTCGTGATTTGGTAACAGAGACCACCACTGAAGTGACGTCTCTTAAGAAAGCGTTGTCCGAGGCCGAACACAAGGCGGCCTTGGATCGCGAGGAGCGCAAAAAGCAGGAAGCCCGAGTGGGTGAAGTACAAGAAGAGCTCCAGGAGCTCGGCAAAAAGTTCGAGTCCGTGGAGCATGAGCTTAAAGCAAAAGAGGCCGAGCTTGCGAAGGCCCTTACAAGTATAAAAGACGCCAAGACCGAAGCCGAAAGGGCACAACAGGAAATCCAGGAGGCCAAGAAGATAGCTGCGGGTAAGAAATTCTTTATGCAAATCAAACATGTGGAGGAGGCGTTTCTTTTACTTACACGAGTCCGGAGCTCCCAAGGGGCATTCGCAGATCTGCCACGCAGCGTATCAGACGTCGCGGAGTTCTACCGTGCTCAGGAGGGGAGCTCAACAGAGAAGCTGTTCTGGTCCCAGTATGCTGGGGCCGAACATCCAACGTCTCTGAGTGACCAACTGAAGCAGTTAGTCGAACTCCACAGGGCGGCCGAAGTGGCAATGAAGGATTTCATAGTCCGGATGTGGCCTGGTGAGCCCCTGCCCACCAGCTACTTCGGCTTGATCAAGCGGATGGTGAATGCCTGTCCGCGCTTGGAAGTCATCAAGCGATCAGTTTGCATTGAGGGTGCCCGCCGGGCCCTTGCCCGTGCGAAGGTGCATTGGGGCAAGCTGGATGCGGAGAAGCTGGTGAAGGACGGGCTGCCAGAGGGCAAGCCGCATCGCATTCCCGAGGAGTATTATGATGGTGTTATGAAGGGTGCTCGTCTCGTGGCCGACGAATGTACCAAGGACATAATTTTTGAATGAATTCAGTTATGTCATGTTTGTAATTTAAAGACGAAGTTACTTGCGCTAAGTAGCGCTTTTGTTATTTAAAATATTACCTTCTGTGCGGCTGTTTATCAAATTCTGAAAGTAGGCCAGTCGTCGGCTTCCGCCCCCATGCAACTAGTACTGGGGTGTTCGTGGATAACCCAGACACTCTTTATCCAAATGTTTGGTCCCTTAAGGAGGTGTCCAGCGCAGCGAACAAGGCAATCGGACTATGCAGCTTTATAACCTTCACTTAGCCATAGAAGTCTACAATTTTAAATTTCGGCGAAGGCCCTAGAATCCGGAAGACCGAATTGGGGCGCTATACACGCCTAGATCGGACTAATACGATTTATCACCTAAAGCGGAAAAAACTTTAAGGATTTTAAGACCTCTCGAACAGCGATCAGCTCTTGCCACATCATGCCGGTCAGTTTTCGGCTTTCTCTACTGAGGTGCTCATCCGGCAGAACCAGGGCACAATCGCAGTAGTTCTCCCTGCGCTACCTTAGCCGATATAACGGAACGTAAGGCACCAAAACAAGGGAGCCGGGCTATCCCAATTGTAGACCCAAGACATGATTCAGAGCTGATGCATATAATGCTATAAGTTCAGGGTGCCGCACTGTTGAAAGTGTTCGGACTTGTTGTGCCGTATTATGGGGCGCCATAAGAAGCCCCTGGCAAACTCCACGTACCAAAGTGTACGGATGCAATATTAAATAGACATTTGTAAAAAATGCTCAAAGAAAAAATAATAAGCTGACACTGTATATGATCTCCCATTGATGAATAATACGTTTAGGCGTATGTTTACAATGAATGCATTAAGCGGAGATAAAGAGGATAATTTGACATATCATATCCAGAGGCAGGCTACGTACAGATAGATAAAACAGGTATAACGATCGCAAATAGATTCCACCTGGGTATTTTCTTCTGTGCGCAAAGCCTGTTACCTCCTTGGCTCTTTTGGAGAAGCTGTACTAAAGCAATATCCTTAAAGGTAAATGGAAAGGTTACGAAGCAATACCGTACTGCTGACTGAGCCACTGCTACGCCTCCGCCTGTGCCCATGGTATTTTGAGTGCGTAATTGTGTACGCGTGGCACGAATGATGCTTTGATGGGATTTGAACGGAGGCCGGACTGCTAGTCATGCTCTTGGCGTGCCTGCTGATCCTGCTATGGGGTGTTCCGCCCTCGCTTGACGGAGCTTGAGGTTGTCGTCGCCGGATTGGTGGTTTGCCGGAGGAGGCCGCATTGTACTTCTGCCGCAAGGGCTGCAGTGTGCACTTCTGTACGGAGAGAGCGGTCCATATTTCCGTTGACTGTTATGACCCCGCGCGGGCCTGGCATCTTGACCTTGAGGTATGCATAGTGTGGTACCGCATTGAATCTAGCGAATGCGGTTCGTCCGAGCAGTGTGTGGTAACCACTACGGAAAGGGACGATATCGAAGATTAGCTCTTTGCTTTAGAAGTTATCCGGGGATCCGAAGACCACTTCCAATGTTATAGAGCCCATACAACGGGCCTCTACGCCAGGAATTACTCCTTTAAAGGTGGTTTTGGTGGGCTTAATCCTTGAAGGATCGATGCCCATTTTTCGCATTGTGTCCTGGTAAAGCAGGTTCAGGCTGCTGTCGCCGTCCATAAGGACTCACGTGAGGTGGAATCCGTTGATGATTGGGTCTAATACCAATGTGGCCAAGCCGCCATGACGGATGCTAGTAGGATGATCCCTACGATCAAAGGTGATCGGACAAGCTGACCATGGGTTGAATTTGGGGACGACTGGCTCCATCGCATAGACGTCCCGTAATGCTCGCTTCCGTTCCCGCTTGGGGATGTGGGTGGCGTAGATCATGTTGACCGTTTTCACCTGGGGGGGAATTTCTTCTGTCCCCCATGTTCGGACGCCGGGGCTCCTCGTCATCGTTGCTATGCAGCCCCTTGTCCTTATTTTTGGCGTTTATCTTGCCGACCTGATTAAATACCCAGCAGTCTCTATTGGTGTGGTTGGCTGGCTTGTCCGGGGTGCCATGAATTTGGCACGAGCGCTCCAGTATACGGTCTAGACTGGACGGTCCCTGATTATTTCTCTTGAATGGCTTCTTCCGCTGACCGGATTTGGATCCGCTAAATCCGGCATTGACCGTCGTGTCTTCGGTGCTGTCGTCGTTGTTCCGTCGCTTGTGTTTGTTGCACCGTAGCTTGCCGTTATTGTCACAGACATCTAACGTGCCAGAATGTGGCATAGTGCTGCTGCGAGCCAACCAACTGTCCTCGCCCATGCAGAAGTGGGTCATTAGTTTCGTGAGAGCTGCCATAGACTTGGGTTTCTCCTGGCCGAGGTGTCGGGCGAGCCACTCGTCACGGATATTATGCTTGAAGGCCGCCAGGGCTTCAGCATCCGGACAGTCGACTATTTGGTTCTTTTTAGTTAGGAACCGAGTCCAGAATTTCCTGGCTGACTCTCCGCGCTGTTGAGTAATGTGGCTCAAGTCATCGGCATCCGGAGGTCGCACATATGTGCCTTGGAAGTTGTCAAGAAATGCGTCTTCCAGGTTTTCCCAACTGCCAATGGAATTTGCGGGCAGGCTATTAAGCCAATGTCTGGCGAGTCCTTTGAGCTTGAGGGGAAGATACTTGATGGCATGTAGATCATCTCCGCGGGCCATGTGAATGTGGAGAAGGAAATCCTCGATCCATACTGCGGGGTTTGTTGTGCCATTGTATGATTCGATGTTTACTAGTTTGAACCCTTCTGAGAATTCATGATCCATTACTTCATTGGTGAAGCAGAGGGGGTATGCGGCGCCTCTGTGTCGGGCTATGTCGCGACGTAGTCCGGTTGTGTCTGACTGGATATATTCGACCCGGCTGGATTTGCTAGTGTATCCGGTATGACGGTCATCGTCATGTGTTGCGGCGCGCCCCCGTGATCCGTAGATCGATCTTGGTTGTCCTGCGGCGTTATCCAGTTTATCGTGCAGGTCTTGAATATTGCCCCGGGCCGTAGTAAACTGGTGCGGGGGTGCGGACTGGTATTCGGGCTGATATGCCATTTTATCCCGGCCTCGAGGCGGCCGGTCAGCCGTGTGGCGCTCGAGTCCATATTCCTCGGCTGCCAGGACTTCTGTCCATCTATCTGTGAGTAGGTCTTGATCAGCTTGGAGCTGCTACTGCTTCTTCTTTAGGCTTCTCGCAGTGGCAATAAGCCGGCGCTTGAAGCGCTCCTGCTCCGCGGGGTCCTCGGGCACGCCGAACTCGTCGTTGCCAAGGCTAAGCTCGTCTTCGGAGGGGGGCATGTAGTTGTCCTCCTCCAGATACCCGTCAGTCGCATGTTCGTCTGGGCTGTCATGCCCGTCTTCCTGTTCGGCCTGCTCAAAGGTGGGCTGTTCGGGGTTGTATTCATCGTCGGCACCGTCCGGATTGTTTTCGTCTCCGGTGCCGGTATTATCTTGGCGGGGCTTGGAGCGGCGCGGGCGACGCCCATGCTTTGCTTTCTTCTTGGAGGGGTTATCCCCCGTTGCCTCATCGCCATTGGTTTCTTTTGGAGTGCCCATCATGTATATGTCGTAGGAAGAGGTAGTTGTCCACCGCCCTGTAAGCGGTGGCTCCTGTATGTCTCCGGCATCGTCGTCCATGTCGTCGATGTCTTCGAAGTCGAAGTCCAGCGTGTCGGTTAAATCATCGATCGTGGCAATCAAGTGGGTGGTGGGTGGGTAGCGAATTCCTTCGTCGCCTGCTTCCCACTCAAGTCGGACATAGTTCAGCCCAGAGTCTCCTGACAGAGAGAGAGACTTCAATGAGTTCAGCACGTCGCCAAGGGGCGAGTGTTGAAAAATGTCCGCAGTGGTAAACTCCATCACCGGAGCCCAACCTGGCTCGGCTGGCTCGAGGGTGTGCGGACCGGAACCAACGACCGGATACGAGTCCGAGGGTCCGGGGTTATAGGTCTCCACAGAGGTGAGACATGTGTTCGGCTCCAACACCGATGAGTATGCGGCCTGCGGGGGGTCTAGCCCTCCGTCCTTGGGCAACGCAACCCGTTCCAGATTTAGATCCGGGGCTATTGCAGGGATGACGTTCCGAGCATTGTCCGACAACAGGTCTAGGCCGTGCCCGTCGTGACTGTCCAGCGCTCCCGGCACAGGGCCGAATCCGTTGAAGATCAAGTCTCCGCGAATATCCGCTGTATAGTTCAAGTTTCTGAACCTGATCTGGTGGCCAGGGGCGTAGTTATCGATCTGCTCCAGATGGCCAAGCGAATTGGCCCGCAGTGCGAAGCCGCCGAACACAAAGATCTGTCCTGGGAGAAAAGTCTCACCCTGGACCGTGTTGTTGACGATTGAAGACGCCATCAAGCCTTGAAGCGACGACACAGAGGAACTCTCAATGAAAGCACCAATGTCGGTGTCAAAACTGGCGGATCTCGGGTAGGGGGTCCCGATCTGTGTGTCTTAGGTTGATGGTAACAGGAAGCAAGGGACACAATGTTTACCCAGGTTCGGGCCCTCTCGATGGAGGTAAAACCCTACTTCCTGCTTAATTAATATTGAAGATATGAGTAGTACAAGAGTAGATCTACCACGAGATCGTAGAGGCTAAATCCTAAGAGCTAGCCTATGATGGTATGATTGTAATTGTGATCGGCCTTCTAAGGACCATCCTCTTCGGTTTATATAGACACAGAGAGGGTTAGGGTTTACATGGAGTCAGATATAGGGAAGGAAATACAATATCCGGATCGCCAAGCTTGTCTTCCACGCAAAGGAGAGTCCCATCCGGACACGGGCCGAAGTCTTGAGTCTTGTATCTTCACGCTTCGATAGTCCGAACGATGTATATAGTCCGGTTGTCCGGATACCCCCTAATCCAGGACTCCCTCAGCTGTCCATACCTGCCATCCATTGTTGTTGATGATGCAGGCGATGGTGCCAGTCCAGGATTAGTCACATAGTTTGTGTTAGCTGCGTTAGGCCCCCGCGGTGGTTGTATAGCCCCCATAGGTTCTGGTGCAGGCCAGGTTGCTAGTGTAGGACCCATAGGAGGTCGCGCAGGCCCTCTTAGTGCTTGCACGGGCCTTATCATTGTTGAGCCCCTAAAAAGGTGCGGTGTTGCTCCACTGTTCAGTGGCACATATCCTGACAGTTGTTGTACATGCCACAAGCTTTGTGCTAGAGGGCCCCTGGGTAGTGGTACAGCCCCCCTGGGCATCGCTGCAGCCCTCAACGTTGTTTGTTGGTGTCCATCTTCACTCATAGAGTTACCAGCTAGTGCTGGTGCATTTTTTCTCCACGGTGCAGAAGTAGGTCACTGCTGCCTAGGTCCAGAAGGGGCTTGTGTAGGTTCATCTGGACGCACCACATGGCCACTAGTTGCCTGAATGTTACTCGGTGGTGGCGCAGAAGTAGGTCGCTGCTGCCTAGGTCCAGAAGGGGCTTGTGCAGGCCCTTCAGGACGCACCGCAGGGCCACTAGTTGCCTGAGAGTTACTCGGTGGTGGCGCAGAACCATCAATTGATGGTGGAGGACCACCAGAGGGCCCACTTGTTGGTGCTGTCGGTTTCTTCTTCTTTGACATGTTGAGATTTTTGGTTTCATGGCGCGCACCACGCATATGTTTCTTTACAATATCCGTCACAGCATCTAACGCACTAGCAACCCGAGTAAGACTACCAAAATCCATCATCAAATTTGCATGCCTGAGTTCCTTCTTCGACTGTGGTGGCATCTCATCAGGTTGCTCTTCGACAACAGGGGATGCATTGGGAATTGCCAAAGGTGTCCATCTTGTAAGTATGTACTGAAATGGGATTTCATCAACACCAAGTTGGTTGAAAACTTTCAAGATATGGCAGCAAAGCATGCTGTCCCTCTCAATCTTGCAGCAGTCACATCTGTAGTCTCCAGCACTAGCTTCCACTGTGACAAAATAGCCCCTAGAACCATATTTGGCAACCCACTCTTGATTTGGGTAAACCTCATACAAGTTTTCACCATGCGGTCGCACGTTGTACCTTGTAGTCAACTGAAACTCATCATGAAACTTCTCGTACAAGTTCCTAGTATACGATCCGTACGCCTGCTTCTCTATTGGGTAAGATGACCACATTTCAGTCTGCAAATGTCCTGTCCTGTAGTCTTTTGAACCCTCCCGGACTAGTATGCGTGTTTGGATTTTCTGATATTGCTTCACAAAGTTCAAAATGGACTTGTGTGGGTTCACATATCGCTTAAGGACAGTGTTGAACCCCTCGTTGCGTTGAGTTGACTGCAAGAAAGGGAAGAATTGGTGCTTGAAGTAACATGGTACCCATGTTTCTCTATATTTGTATACATTCTCGAAGTGGGAGTTAGTCATAGCCTCATACTTCATCATCAGCTCGCACCACCCTCCTCAAATTCTTCTGGCATCAAGCTGAAGTCAACACAGTTGTTGAAATCTTTGGACAAGCAGGGTTTCGCCCCAACAATGCTCCAAGCTTCTCTTGTGCTTTTTTCATAATATGCCAGCGACAACAGCGGTGCACACTTATAGGGAAGATCTTTTTAATTGACTGTGCCATTGCGATGTCTTGGTCGGTTATGATGTTGGTGGGTGCTATATTATGCATTGCCTCAAGGGAGGTCTGGAATAGCCAATCAAAGCTTGACGCCAACTCTTGCCTAACAAAGCAACAACCCAACATGAATGACTGCCCATGTCTGTTAATCCCAATGAATGGTGCAAAGGGCATGTTGTACATGTTAGTCATATACGTTGTGTCAAAGGAGATACAATCATGATAAGATTCCACGTACGCCTTCCTTGCTGCACCATTGACCCAGAAAATATTCTCAACCCTGTCCTCCTTGATACGTCTCCAACGTATCTATAATTTTTTATTGTTCCATGCTATTATATTACCCCTTTTGGATGTTTATGGGCTTTATTTTACATATTTATATCATTTTTGGGACTAACCTACTAACCGGAGGCCCAGCCCGTATTGCTGTTTTTTTGCCTATTTCAGTATTTCTAAGAAAAGGAATATCAAACGGAGTCCAAACGGAATGAAACCTTCGGGAGCGTGATTTTTGGAACAAACGTGATCTAGAGGACTTGGAGTGCAAGCCAAGTAGCAGCTGAGGCGGCCAGGAGATAGGAGGGCACGCCCACCCCCTCTGGGCGCGCCCCTGTCTTGTGGGCCCTCGGGCGGCCACCGACCTACTTCTTCCTCCTATATATACCCACATACCCTGAAAACATCCAAGGAGCCAACGAAAAACAATTTCCACCGCCGTAACCTTCTGTATCCGCGAGATCCCATCTTGGAGCCTTCATCGGCGCTCCACCGGAGGGGGAATCGACCATGGAGGGCTTCTACATCAACACCATAGCCCCTCCGATGAGTTGTGAGTAGTTTACCACAGACCTTCGGGTCCATAGTTATTAGCTAGATGGCTTCTTCTCTCTTTTTGGATCTCAATACCATGTTCTCCCCCTCTCTTGTGGAGATCTATTTGATGTAACTCTTTTTGCGGTGTGTTTGTCGAGATCCGATGAATTGTGGGTTTATGATCAAGTTTATCTATGAGAAATATTTGAATCTCCTCTGAATTCTTTTATGTATGATTGAGTTATCTTTGCAAGTCTTTTCAAATTATCAGTTTGGTTTGGCCTACTAGATTGATATTTCTTGCTATGGGAGAAGTGCTTAGCTTTGGTTCAATCTTGCGGTGTCCTTACCCAGTGACAGCAGGGGTTGCAAGGCACATATTGTATTGTTGCCATCGAGGATAAAAAGATGGGATTTATATCATATTGCTTGAGTTTATCCCTCTACATCATGTCATCTTTCTTAATGCGTTACTCTGTTCTTATGAACTTAATACTCTAGATGCATGCTGGATAGCGGTCGATGTGTGGAGTAATAGTAGTAGATGCAGGCAGGAGTCGGTCTACTTATCAGGGATGTGATGCCTATATACATGATCATGCCTAGATAATCTCATAATTATTCGCTTTTCTATCAATTGCTCGACAGTAATTTGTTCACCCACCGTAATACTTATGCTATCTTGAGAGAAGCCAATAGTGAAACCTATGGCCCCGGGGTCTATATTTTATCATATAAGCTTTCAATCTACTTTTATTTGCATCTTTACTTTTCCAATCTATATTATAAAATACCAAAAGTATATTTATCTTATCATACTATCTCTATCAGATCTCACTTTCGCAAGTGGTCATGAAGGGATTGACAACCCCTTTATTGTGTTGGTTGCGAGTTCTTTGTTTGTTTGTGTAGGTGCATGGGACTTTTGAGGAGCCTCCTACTGGATTGATACCTTGGTTCTCAAAAACTGAGGGAAATACTTACGCTACTATTGCTGCATCACCCTTTCCTCTTCAAGGAAAACCAACGCAAGCTTAGGACGTAGCAAGAAGGATTTCTGGCACCGTTGCCGGGGAGGTCTTTGCTCAAGTCAAGACATACCAAGTACCCATCACAAACTCATCTCCATCGCATTTACATTATTTGCCATTTACCTCTCATTTTCCTCTCCCCCACCTCACACTTGTCGTTTTATTCGTCCTCTCTTTCCCAATCTCCTCCTCTCTTTCTCGCTTGCCTTTTTCTGTTTGCTTGTGTGTTGGATTACTTGTTACCATGGCGCAAGATAATACCAAATTGTGTGATTTCTCCAATACCAATAATAATGATTTCCTTAGTACTCCGATTGCTCCTCTTAATGATGTTGAATCTTGTGAAATCAATACTGTTTTGCTGAATCTTGTAATGAAAGATCAATTCGCCGGCCTTCCTAGTGAAGATGCCGCTACCCATCTAAACAACTTTGTTGATTTGTGTGATATGCAAAAGAAGAAATATATGGATAATGATATTGTTAAATTGAAGTTATTTCCGTTTTCACTTAGAGATCGTGCTAAAGTTTGGTTTTCGTCTTTGCCTAAAAATAGTATTGAATCTTGGAACAAGTGCAAAGATGCTTTTATCTCTAAGTATTTTCCTCCCGCTAAGATTATCACTCTTAGGAACGATATTATGAACTTTAAACAACTTGATCATGAGCATGTTGCCCAATCTTGGGAAAGAATGAAATTGATGATTCGCAATTGCCCAATTCATGGTTTGAATTTATGGATGATCATACAAAAATTTTATGCCGGTTTGAACTTTACTTCTAGAAATCTTTTAGATTCGGCCGCGAGAGGCACGTTGATGGAAACCACGTTAGGAGATGCTACAAAACTTCTTGATAATATTATGGCTAATTATTCTCAATGGCACACCGAAAGATCTACTAGTAAAAAAGTGCATGCTATAGAAGAAATCAATGTTTTGAGTGGAAAGATGGATGAACTTATGAAATTATTTGCTACTAAAAATACTCCTCTTGATCCCAATGATATGCCATTGTCTACTTTGATTAAGAATAATAATGAATCTATGGAAGTGAATTTTGTTGGTAGGAATAGTTTTGGAAACAATGCTTATAGAGGAAACTTTAATTCTAGACCGTTCCCTAATAATTCCTCTAATAATTATGGAAATTCCTACAATAATTCTTATGATAATTTTAATAAGATGCCCTCTGATTTTGAGAATAGTGTGAAAGAATTTATGATTTCTCAAAAGAATTTTAATGCTTTGCTTGAAGAAAAATTCCTCAAAGTTGATGATTTGGCTAGGAACGTTGATAGACTTTCGCTTGATGTTGATTCTCTTAAACTTAGATCTACTCCTCCTAAGCATGATATCAATGAGTCTCTCAAAGCAATGAGAATTTCCATTGATGAGTGCAAGGAAAGAACCACTAGATTGCGTGCTAAGAAAGATTGCTTTGTAAAGGCGTGTTCTTCTAGTTTCCATGAAAATAATGATGAAGATCTTAAAGTTATTGATGTGTCCCCTATTAGATATTTGTTTTGCAATATGAATCTTGATAATAATGGGACTGGAGATGAGTCAACCTTAGTTAGAAGGCGTCCCAATAATTAGGAGTTTTTAGATCTTGATGCTAAATTTGGTAAAAGTGGGATTGGAGAGGTCATGACTTTAAATAGTATTGAACCCACTATCTCGCATTTCAAGGAATTTGATTATGATAATTGTTCTTTAGAAGGTTGTATTTCCTTGTTGTAATCCGTTCTTAATTCTCCTCATGCTTATAGTCAAAATAAAGCTTTTACCAAACATATCGTTGATGCCTTGATGCAATCTTATGATGAAAAACTTAATTTGGAAGTCTCTATAGCTAGAAAACTTAATGATGAGTGGGAACCTACTATAAAGATTAAAATTAAAGATCATGAGTGTTTTGCTTTGTGTGATTTGGGTACTAGTGTTTCCACGATTTCGAAAACTTTATGTGATATTCTAGGTTTCCATGATCTTGATGATTGCTCTTTAAATTTGCACCTTGCGGATTCCACCATTAAAAAGCCAATGGGAAGGATCAATGATGTTCTCATTGTTGCAAATATAAATTTGGTGCCCATAGATTTTATCGTTCTTGATATAGATTGCAATCTTTCTTGCCCTATTATTCTTGGTAGACCTTTCCTTAGAAAGATTGGCGCGATTATTGATATGAAGGAAGGGAATATTAGATTCCAATTTCCATTATGGAAAGGCATGGAGCACTTTCCAAGAAAGAAATTCAAATTACCTTATGAATCTATCATGGGAGCTACTTATGAATTGAGTGTCAAAGATGGCACTACTTAGATCTATCTTCGCTTTTATGCCTAGCTAGGGGCGTTAAACGATAGCGCTAGTTGGGAGGCAACCCAATTTTCTTTGTGTGTTTTTTTGTTTCTGTTTAGTAAGAAATTTTGCATCTAACTTCTGTTTAGATGTGTTTTTATGTTTTAATTAGTGTTTGCGCCAAGTAGAACCTATAGGATAACCTATGGTGATAGTTGATTTGATTCTGCTGAAAAACAGAAACTTTGCGCACACAAAATCAGTTTTGTTAAATCACAGAAACGTGATTTTGCGTTGATTCATTTTGCTGCTGATTAATAGACAAATATTACAGGACTTACTATTTTGGTAGGATTTTTTGAGTTCCAGAAGTTTGCGTTAGTTACAGATTGCTACAGACTGTTCTGTTTCTGACAGATTCTGTTTCTCGTGTGTTGTTTGCTTATTTCAATGCATCTATGGCTAGTATTAGGTGGTATGAACCATAGAGAACTTGGAATACATTAGGTTTAACACCAAAATAAATAAAGAATGAGTTCATTACAGTACCTTATGTGGTGGTTTTGTTTTCTTTCACTAACGGAGCTTATGAGATTTCCTATTGAGTTTTGTGTTGTGAAGTTTTCAAGTTTTGGGTAAAGATTTGATGGACTATGGAATAAGGAGTGGCATGAGCCTAAGCTTTGGGATTCCCATGGCACCCCAAGATATTCAAGAATAGCTAAAATCCTATGCTTGGGGATGCCCCGGGAAGGCATCCCCTCTTTCGTCTTCGTTCATTGGTAACTTTACTTGGAGCTATATTTTTATTCGCCACATGATATGTGTTTTGCTTGGAGCGTCGTGTATGATATTAGTCTTTGATTTTTATTTTTTCCAAAATCATCCTTGTTGTACACACCTTTTGGGAGGAGCCTACTTGATTGAAATTTATTAGAATACTCTATGTGCTTCACTTATATCTTTTGAGCTAGTTAGTTTTTGCTCCAGTGCTACACTTATATCTTTTAAAGCACGGCGGTGGCTTAATTTTGTAGAAATTGCTAGTTTCTCATGCTTCACTTATATTATTTTGAGAGTCTCTTAGAACAGCATGGTATTTTCTATGGTTATAAAATTGGTCCTAGAATGGTAGGCATCCAAGTTGGGTATAATAAAAACTATCATAGGAAGTGAATTGGATGCTATGATCAATTTGATACTTGATAATTGTTTTGAGATATGGAGGTAGTGATATTAAAGTCATGGTAGTTGGGTGATTATGAATTTAAAGAATGCTTGTGTTGAAGTTAGCAAGTCCCATAGCATGCACGTATGGTTAAAGTTGTGTAACAAATTTGAAACATGAAGTGTACTTGGATTGTGCATCCTTATGAGTGGCGGTCGGGGACGAGCGATGGTCTTTTCCTACCAATCTATCCCACTAGGAGCATGCGCATAGTGCTTGGTTTTTGATGACTTATAAATTTTTGCAATAAGTATATGAGTTATTTTGACTAATGTTGAGTCCATGGATTATACGCACTTTTACCTTTCCACCATTGCTAGCCTCTTCGGTACCGTGCATTGCCCTTTCTCACCTTGAGAGTTGGTGCAAACTTCGCTGGTGCATCCAAACCCCGTGATACGATACACTCTATCACACATAAACCTCCTTATATCTTCCTCAAAACAGCCACCATACCTACCTATTATGGCATTTCCATAGCCCGAGATATATTGCCATGCAACTTTCCACCGTTCCGTTTATCATCATGACATACATTACTTTTGTCATATTGCCATTGCATGATCATGTAGTTGACATCGTATTTGTGGCAAAGCCACTATGCATAATTTTTCATACATGTCACTCTTGATTCATTGCACCATCCCGGTACACCACCGTAGGCATTCATATAGAGTCATATCTTGTTCTAGTTTGTAATTCATATATTGTAATCAATAAAAGTGTGATGATCATCATTATTAGAGCATTGTCCCAAAAAAAGGCCAAAAAAAGAAAGGCCAAAGAAAAAAGAAAAAAAAGAAAAAAAGAAAAAAGAAAATAAATAAAAGGGGGCAATGTTACTATCTCTTTTCCACACGTGTGCTTCAAAGTAGCACCATGTCCTTCTTATGGTGAGTCTCATATATTGTGCTTCAAAGTAGCACCATGTTCTTCATATAGCGAGTCTCATATGTTGTCACTTTCATATACTAGTGGGAATTTTTCATTATAGAACTTGGCTTGTATATTCCTACGATGGACTTCCTCAAATGCCCTAGGTCTTCGTGAGCAAGCGAGTTGGATGCACACCCACTAGTTTTCTTTTGTTGAGCTTTCATTCATTTATAGCTCTAGTGCATCCGTTGCATGGCAATCCCTACTCCTCATGTTGACATCAATTGATTGACATCTCCATAGCCCGTTGATTATCCTCGTCAATGTGAGACTTTCTCCTGTTTTGTCCTCTCTACACAATCCCATCATCATATTATATTCCACCCATAGTGCTATATCCATGGCTCACGCTCATGTATTGCATGAAAGTTGAAAAAGTTTGAGATTATTTAAGTACGAAACAATTGCTTGACTTGTCATCGGGGGTGTAGAATTTGGGAACATTTTCGTGTGACGAAAATGAAGCATAGCCTAACTATATGATTTTGTAGGGATGAACTTTCTTTAGCCATGTTATTTTCAGAAGACATGATTGCTTTTATTAGTATGCTTGAAGTATTACTAATTTTTTGTCAATATGAACTTTTATTTTGAATCATTTGGATCTGAACATTCATGCCACAATAAAGAAAATTACATTGAGATTAATGCTATATCATTCCACATCAAAAATTCTGTTTTTATCATTTACCTACTCGAGGACGAGCAGGAATTAGTCTTGGGGATGCTTGATACGTCTCCAACGTATCTATAATTTTTGATTGTTCCATGCTATTATATTACCCCTTTTGGATGTTTATGGGCTTTATTTTACATATTTATATCATTTTTGGGACTAACCTACTAACCGGAGGCCCAGCCCGTATTGCTGTTTTTTTTGCCTATTTCAGTATTTCGAAGAAAAGGAATATCAAACGGAGTCCAAACGGAATGAAACCTTCGGGAGCGTGATTTTTGGAACGAACGTGATCCAGAGGACTTGGAGTGCAAGCCAAGTAGCAGCCGAGGCGGCCAGGAGATAGGAGGGCGCGCCCACCCCCTCTGGGTGCGTCCCCCTGTCTCGTGCGCCCTCGGGCGGCCACCGACCTACTTCTTCCTCCTATATATACCCACGTACCCTAAAAACATCCAAGGAGCCAACGAAAAACAATTTCCACCGCTGTAACCTTCTGTATCCACGAGATCCCATCTTGGAGCCTTCGCCGGCGCTCCACCGGAGGGGGAATCGACCACGAAGGGCTTCTACATCAACACCATATCCCCTCCGATGAGTTGTGAGTAGTTTACCACAAACCTTCGGGTCCACAGTTATTAGCTAGATGGCTTCTTCTCTCTTTTTGGATCTCAATACCATGTTCTCCCCCTCTCTTGTGGAGATCTATTTGATGTAACTCTTTTTGCGGTGTGTTTGTCGAGATCCGATAAATTGTGGGTTTATGATCAAGTTTATCTATGAGAAATATTTGAATCTCCTCTGAATTCTTTTATGTATGATTGAGTTATCTTTGCAAGTCTCTTCAAATTATCAGTTTGGTTTGGCCTACTAGATTGATATTTCTTGCTATGGGAGAAGTGCTTAGCTTTGGTTCAATCTTGTGATGTCCTTACCCAGTGACAGCAGGGGTTGCAAGGCACATATTGTATTGTTTCCATCGAGGATAAAAAGATGGGATTTATATCATATTGCTTGAGTTTATCCCTCTATATCATGTCATCTTTCTTAATGCGTTACTCTGTTCTTATGAACTTAATACTCTAGATGCATGCTAGATAGCGGTCGATGTGTGGAGTAATAGTAGTAGATGCACGCATGAGTCGGTCTACTTGTCACGGACGTGATGCCTATATACATGATCATGCCTAGATAATCTCATAATTATTTGCTTTTCTATCAATTGCTCGACAGTAATTTGTTCACCCACCGTAATACTTATGCTATCTTGAGAGAAGCCACTAGTGAAACCTATGGCCCCCGTGTCTATATTTTATCATATAAGCTTTCAATCTACTTTTATTTGCATCTTTACTTTTCCAATCTATATTATAAAATACCAAAAGTATATTTATCTTATCATACTATCTCTATCAGATCTCACTTTCGCAAGTGGTCGTGAAGGGATTGACAACCCCTTTATTGCGTTGGTTGTGAGTTCTTTGTTTGTTTGTGTAGGTGCGTGGGACTTTTGAGGAGCCTCCTACTGGATTGATACCTTGGTTCTCAAAAACTGAGGGAAATACTTACGCTACTATTGCTGCATCACCCTTTCCTCTTCAAGGAAAACCAACGCAAGCTCAAGACGTAGCACTCCTCATCATATTTTATCTTGTAAAAAATATGGATCCTCTCTTTGCTGATATTTAAAGTAAGCAATTGTCTCTATCATATCTCCTTCTTTTGTATCATCCTTGTTCAAGAGCGTCTTGAGGTTTGTAATGTGCTTAGTGCCATAAGGTACAATGAGTTCTGACCCATAGAAATCTGACATGATCTGCATCATACGACCTGTTGACATGAAGTCACAATCGTGGTCAATCCTTTTCTCTACACAAAAACAGTATCAAAAATAATTTCTTTCCTGTCTTTTAGCAAGGCAACTCAAATGCAAAGCTCATGCAATTCATGAAGCTATACAAGCAACTACGACAATACGCCTCAGGCAACACATGAGAAAAATACAAAAAACAAACCAGGGGGTAACTATGCACTAGTGAGCAATAAAAATTTCCATCATAGGCAAGTTGACCTCATCCAGAAACAAGTACTATCGTACATTTTAGCTACAAAGATACTAATCATAGGCAAGTCCAGATTCAACACCAAATTTGTTTTACCCATGAAAAATCTAGGCAAGTAGGAACTTTGCATTGAGCAACAAACAGGTAAACATTAGGCGAGTCCAGCATCCAGAAACAAATCAGGCATTTATCTCTTTTTGTACTATTGTAAGCAATTTAATGGCATTATCAAGCAACTAAGTCATATGTTTGAAGCAAATCAGTCACATGTTTCAAGCAAAATCAGGTAGTTGTTGATGGGCCAAGAAACACACAACCAGTAGGCATGTCCAGGTTCTTAAAGTCAGAAGGTAGGGGAAGGGGGGTGGTTTAAAACTTGTAGTTAAATTGTAGTTATGAAGATGAGTAAGGAAGGCCCTTTCTTCTGGCGGGATCCCTTGGTGTGATCGCAAATACTTAGTCAAACATGGCTTGTCAACCAACGGATGGTTGTGCTCACCAACAAAGTGAAGGAAATATGCCCTAGAGGCAATAATAAAGTTATTATTTATTTCCTCATATCATGATGAATGTTTATTATTCATGCTAGAATTGTATTAACCGGAAACATGATACATGTGTGAATACATAGACAAACATAAAGTCACTAGTATGCCTCTACTTGACTAGCTCATTAATCAAAGATGGTTATGTTTCCTAACCATAGACATGTGTTGTCATTTGATTAATGGGATCACATCATTAGGATAATGATGTGATTGGCATGACTCATTCCGTTAGCCTAGCACTTGATCGTTTAGTATATTGCTATTGCTTTCTTCATGACTTATACAAAGTTCCTGCAACTATGAGATTGTGCAACTCCCGTTTACCGGAAGAACACTTTGTGTGCTCCCAACGTCACAACGTAACTGGGTGATTATAAAGGTGCTCTATAGGTGTTTCCGAAGGTACATGTTGGGTTGGCATAATTCGAGATTAGGTTTTGTCACTCCGATTGTCGGAGAGGTATCTCTGGGCCCTCTCGGTAATACTCATCACCTAAGCCTTGCAAGCATTGTAACTAATGAGTTAGTTATAAGATGATGCGTTACAGAACGAGTAAAGAGACTTGCCGGTAACGAGATTGAACTAGGTATTGGATACCGACGATCAAATCTCGGGCAAGTAACATGCCGATGACAAAGGGAACAACGTATGTTGTTATGCGGTTTGACCGATAAAGATCTTCGTAGAATATGTAGGAACCAATATAGGCATCCAGGTCCCGCTATTGGTTATTGACCGAGAATGGTTCTAGGTCATGTCTACATAGTTCTCGAACCCGTAGGGTCTGCACGCTTAACGTTACGATGACAGTTTTATTATGAGTTTATAAGTTTTGATGTACCGAAGTTTGTTCGGAGTCCCGGATGTGATCACGGACATGACGAGGAGTCTCGAAATGGTCGAGACATAAAGATTGATATATTGGACGACTATATTCGGACATCGGAAGTGTTCCGGGTGATCTCGGAGTAAACCGGAGTGCCGGGGGGGTTACCGGAACCCCCCGGGAGAGTATTGGGCCTTATGGGCCTTAGGGGAAAGGAGAGAGGGGCGGCCAGCATGGGCCGCGCGGTCCCTCCCCCCTCTGGTCCGAATTGGACTAGGAGGGGGGGTGGCGCCCCCCCTTTCCTTCCCCCTCTCCCCCTTCCTTCCCCCTCCTAGTAGGAGTAGGAAAGGAGGAGTCCTACTCCTACTAGGAGGAGGATTCCTCCTCCCTTGGCGCGCCCAAGGGGCCGGCCGGCCTCCCCCTTGCTCCTTTATATACGGGGGCAGGGGGGCACCCCATAGACACACAAGTTGATCTACGGATCATTCCTTAGCCGTGTGCGGTGCCCCCCTCCACCATATTCCACCTCGGTCATATCATCGCGGAGTTTAGGCGAAGCCCTACACCGATAGAACATCATCATCGTCACCACGCCGTCGTGCTGACGAAACTCATCCCTGAAGCTTTGCTGGATCGGAGCCCGGGGATCGTCATCGAGCTGAACGTGTACTGAACTCGGAGGTGTCGTACGTTCGGTACTTGGATCGGTCGGATCATGAAGACGTACGACTACATCAACCGCGTTGTGATAACACTTCCGCTTACGGTCTACGAGGGTACGTGGACAACACTCTCCCCTCTCGTTGCTATGCCATCACCATGATCTTGCGTGTGCGTAGGAAATTTTTTGAAATTACTACGTTCCCCAACAGTGGTATCAGAGCCAGGTTTTATGCGTTGATGTTATATGCACGAGTAGAACATAAGTGAGTTGTGGGCGATACAAGTCATACTGCTTACCAGCATGTCATACTTTGGTTCGGCGGTATTGTGAGATGAAGCGGCCCGGACCGACATTACGCGTACGCTTACGCGAGACTGGTTTCACCGTTATGAGCACTCGTGCTTAAAGGTGGCTGGCGGGTGTCTGTCTCTCTCACTTTAGCTGAATCGAGTGTGGCTACGCCCGGTCCTTGCGAAGGTTAAAACAGCACCAACTTGACAAACTATCATTGTGGTTTTTGATGCGTAGGTAAGAACGGTTCTTGCTAAGCCCGTAGCAGCCACGTAAAATTTGCAACAACAAAGTAGAGGACGTCTAACTTGTTTTTGTAGGGCATGTTGTGATGTGATATGGTCAAGACGTGATGCTATATTTTATTGTATGAGATGATCATGTTTTGTAACCGAAGTTATCGGCAACTGGCAGGAGCCATATGGTTGTCGCTTTATTGTATGAAATGCAAACGCCCTGTAATTGTTTTACTTTATCACTAAGCGGTAGCGATAGTCGTAGAAGCAATAGATGGCGTAACGACAACGATGCTACGATGGAGATCAAGGTGTCGCGCCGGTGATGATGGTGATCACGACGGTGCTTCGGAGATGGAGATCACAAGCACAAGATGATGATGGCCATATCATATCACTTATATTGATTGCATGTGATGTTTATCCTTTATGCATCTTATCTTGCTTTGATTGGCGGTAGCATTTTAAGATGATCTCTCACTAAAATTATCAAGAAGTGTTCTCCCTGAGTATGCACCGTTGCCAAAGTTCGTCATGCCCAGACACCACGTGATGATCGGGTGTGATAAGCTCTACGTCCATCTACAACGGGTGCAAGACAGTTTTGCACACGCGGAATACTCAGGTTAAACTTGACGAGCCTAGCATATGCAGATATGGCCTCGGAACACGGAGACCGAAAGGTCGAGCGTGAATCATATAGTAGATATGGTCAACATAATGATGTTCACCATTGAAAACTACTCCATCTCACGTGATGATCGGTTATGGTTTAGTTGATTTGGATCACGTGATCACTTAGATGACTAGAGAGATGTCTGTCTAAGTGGGAGTTCTTAAGTAATATGATTAATTGAACTTAAATTTATCATGAACTTAATACCTGATAGTATTTCGCTTGTCTATGTTTGTTTGTAGATAGATGGCTCGTGCTGTTGTTCCGTTGAATTTTAATGCGTTCCTTGAGAAAGCAAAGTTGAAAGATGATGGTAGCAATTACACGGACTGGGTCCGTAACCTGAGGATTATCCTCATTGCTGCACAGAAAAGTTACGTCCTGGAAGCACCGCTGGGTGCCAGGCCTGCTGCTGATGCAACTGACGACGTTAAGAACGTCTGGCAAAGCAAAGTTGATGACTACTCTATAGTTCAGTGTGCCATGCTTTACGGCTTAGAACCGGGTCTTCAACGACGTTTTGAACGTCATGGAGCATATGAGATGTTCCAGGAGTTGAAGTTAATATTTCAAGCAAATGCCCGGATTGAGAGATATGAAGTCTCCAATAAGTTCTACAGCTGCAAGATGGAGGAGAATAGTTCTGTCAGTGAGCATATACTCAAAATGTCTGGGTATAATAATCACTTGATTCAACTGGGAGTTAATCTTCCGGATGATAGTGTCATTGACAGAATTCTCCAATCACTGCCACCAAGCTACAAGAGCTTTGTGATGAACTATAATATGCAAGGGATGAACAAGACTATTCCCGAGATCTTTGCAATGCTAAAAGCTGCGGAGGTAGAAATCAAGAAGGAGCATCAAGTGTTGATGGTCAACAAGACCACTAGTTTCAAAAAAAAGGGCAAAGGGAAGAAGAAGGGGAACTTCAAGAAGAACAGCAAGCAAGTTGCTGCTCAAGAGAAGAAACCCAAGTCTGGACCTAAGCCTGAAACTGAGTGCTTCTACTGCAAGCAGACTGGTCACTGGAAGCGGAACTGCCCCAAGTATTTGGCGGATAAGAAGGATGGCAAAGTGAACAAAGGTATATGTGATATACATGTTATTGATGTGTACCTAACTAGAGCTCGTAGTAGCACCTGGGTATTTGATACTGGTTCTGTTGCTAATATTTGCAACTCGAAACAGGGACTACGGAATAAGCGAGCACTGGCCGAGGACGAGGTGACGATGCGTGTGGGAAACGGTTCCAAAGTTGATGTGATCGCGGTCGGCACGCTACCTCTACATCTACCTTCGGGATTAGTTTTAGACCTGAATAATTGTTATTTGGTGCCAGCGTTGAGCATGAACATTATATCTGGATCTTGTTTGATGTGAGACGGTTATTCATTTAAATCAGAGAATAATGGTTGTTCTATTTATATGAGTAATATCTTTTATGGTCATGCACCCTTGAAGAGTGGTCTATTTTTATTAAAACTCGATAGTAGTGATACACATATTCATAGTGTTGAAACCAAAAGATGCAGAGTTGATAATGATAGTGCAACTTATTTGTGGCACTGCCGTTTGGGTCATATCGGTGTAAAGCGCATGAAGAAACTCCATACTGATGGACTTTTGGAATCACTTGATTATGAATCACTTGGCACTTGCGAACTGTGCCTTATGGGTAAGATGACTAAAACGCCGTTCTCCGGAACTATGGAGCGAGCAACTGATTTGTTGGAAATCATACATACTGATGTTTGTGGCCCAATGAATGTTGAGGCTCACGGCGGGTATCGTTATTTTCTCACCTTCACAGATGATTTGAGCAAATATGGGTATATCTACTTGATGAAACACAAGTCTGAAAAATTTGAAAAGTTCAAAGAATTTCAGAGTGAAGTGGAAAATCATCGTAACAAGAAAAAGTTTCTACGTCTGATCGTGGAGGAGAGTATTTGAGTTATGAGTTTGGCCTACACTTGAAACAATGTGGAATAGTTTCGCAACTCATGCCACCTGGAACACCACAACGAAATGGTGTGTCCGAACGTCGTAATCGTACTTTACTTGATATGGTGCGATCTATGATGTCTCTTACTGATTTACCGCTATCGTTTTGGGGTTATGCTTTAGAGACGGCCGCATTCACGTTAAATAGGGCACCATCAAAATCCGTTGAGACGACGCCTTATGAACTGTGGTTTGGCAAGAAACCAAAGTTGTCGTTTCTTAAAGTTTGGGGCTGCGATGCTTATGTGAAGAAACTTCAGCCAGATAAGCTCGAACCTAAATCGGAGAAATGTGTCTTCATAGGATACCCAAAAGAGACTGTTGGGTACACCTTCTATCACAGATCCGAAGGCAAGACATTCGTTGCTAAGAATGGATCCTTTCTAGAGAAGGAGTTTCTCTCGAAAGAAGTGAGTGAGAGGAAAGTAGAACTTGATGAGATAAATGTATCTACTCCCTTATTGGAAAGTAGTTCATCACAAGAACCGGTTCCTGTGACAACTACACCAATTAGTGAGGAAGCTAATGATAATGATCATGAAACTTCAGATCAAGTTTCTACTGAACCTCGTAGGTCTACCAGAGTAAGATCCGCACCAGAGTGGTACGGTAATCCTATTCTGGAAGTCATGTTACTTGACCATGATGAACCTATGAACTATGAGGAAGCGATGATGAGCCCGGATTTCGCAAAATGGCTAGAAGCCATGAAATCTGAGATGGGATCCATGTATGAAAACAAAGTATGGACTTTGGTTGACTTGCCCGATGATCGGCAAGCCATTGAGAATAAATGGATCTTTAAGAAGAAGACTGGCGCTGATGGTAATATAACTGTCTATAAAGCTCGACTTGTTGCAAAAGGTTTTCGACAAGTTCAAGGGGTTGACTACGATGAGACTTTCTCACCCGTAGCGATGCTTAAGTCCGTCCGAATCATGTTAGCTATTGCTGCATTTCATGATTATGAAATTTGGGAAATGGATGTCAAGACTCCATTCTTGAATGGATTTCTAGAAGAAGAGTTGTATATGATGCAGCCGGAAGGTTTTGTTGATCCAAAAGGTGCTGACAAAGTGTGCAAGCTCCAGCGTTCCATTATGGACTGGTGCAAGCATCTCGGAGTTGGAATAAACGCTTTGATAGTGTGATCAAAGCATATGGTTTTATACAGACTTTTGGAGAAGCCTGTATTTACAAGAAAGTAGTGGGAGCTCTGTAGTATTTCTAATTTTATATGTAGATGACATATTATTAATTGGAAATGATATAGAATTTCTGGATAGCATAAAAGAATACTTGAATAAAAGTTTTTCAATGAAAGACCTCGGTGAAGCTGCTTACATATTGGGCATCAAGATCTATAGAGATAGATCAAGACGCTTAATAGGACTTTCACAAAGCACATACCTTGACAAAATTTTGAAAAAGTTCAAAATGGATCAGGCAAAGAAAGGATTCTTGCCTGTGCTACAAGGTGTGAAGTTAAGTCAAACTCAATGCCCGACCACAGCGGAAGATAGAGAGAAAATGAAAAATGTTCCCTATGCTTCAGCCATAGGCTCTATCATGTATGCAATGCTGTGTACCAGACCTGACGTATGCTTAGCAATAAGCTTGGCAGGAAGGTACCAAAGTAATCCAGGAGTGGATCACTGGACAGCGGTCAAGAACATCCTGAAATACCTGAAAAGGACTAAGGATATGTTTCTCGTATATGGAGGTGACAAAGAGCTAGTCGTACACGGTTATGTCGATGCAAGCTTTGACACTGATCCGGATGATTCTAAATCGCAAACCGGATACGTGTTTTTATTAAACGGTGGAGCTGTAAGTTGGTGCAGTTCTAAACAAAGCGTCGTAGCGGGATCTACATGTGAAGCGGAGTACATAGCTGCTTCGGAAGCAGCAAATGAAGGAGTCTGGATGAAGGAGTTCATTTCCGATCTAGGTGTCATACCTAGTGCATCGGGACCAATGAAGATCTTCTGTGACAATACTGGTGCAATTGCCTTGGCAAAGGAATCCAGATTTCACAAGAGGACCAAGCACATCAAGAGATGCTTCAATTCCATTCGGGACCAAGTCCAAGTGGGAGACATAGAGATTTGCAAGATACATACGGATCTGAATGTTGCAGACCCATTGACTAAGCCTCTCTCACGAGCAAAACATGATCAGCACCAAGACTCCATGGGTGTTACAATCATTACTATGTAATCTAGATTATTGACTCTAGTGCAAGTGGGAGACTAAAGGAAATATGCCCTAGAGGCAATAATAAAGTTATTATTTATTTCCTCATATCATGATGAATGTTTATTATTCATGCTAGAATTGTATTAACCGGAAACATGATACATGTGTGAATACATAGACAAACATAAAGTCACTAGTATGCCTCTACTTGACTAGCTCATTAATCAAAGATGGTTATGTTTCCTAACCATAGACATGTGTTGTCATTTGATTAATGGGATCACATCATTAGGATAATGATGTGATTGACATGACCCATTCCGTTAGCCTAGCACTTGATCGTTTAGTATATTGCTATTGCTTTCTTCATGACTTATACAAAGTTCCTGCAACTATGAGATTGTGCAACTCCCGTTTACCGGAAGAACACTTTGTGTGCTACCAAACGTCACAACGTAACTGGGTGATTATAAAGGTGCTCTACAGGTGTTTCCGAAGGTACATGTTGGGTTGGCATAATTCGAGATTAGGTTTTGTCACTCCGATTATCGGAGAGGTATCTCTGGGCCCTCTCGGTAATACTCATCACCTAAGCCTTGCAAGCATTGTAACTAATGAGTTAGTTATAAGATGATGTGTTACAGAACGAGTAAAGAGACTTGCCGGTAACGAGATTGAACTAGGTATTGGATACCGACGATCAAATCTCGGGCAAGTAACATGCCGATGACAAAGGGAACAACGTAGGTTGTTATGCGGTTTGACCGATAAAGATCTTCGTAGAATATGTAGGAACCAATATGGGCATCCAGGTCCCGCTATTGGTTATTGACCGAGAATGGTTCTAGGTCATGTCTACATAGTTCTCGAACCCGTAGGGTCCGCACGCTTAACGTTACGATGACAGTTTTATTATGAGTTTATAAGTTTTGATGTACCGAAGTTTGTTCGAAGTCCCGGATGTGATCACGGACATGATGAGGAGTCTCGAAATGGTCGAGACATAAAGATTGATATATTGGACGACTATATTCGAACACCGGAAGTGTTCCGGGTGATTTCAGAGTAAACCGGAGTGCCGG
>NC_041391.1:469327776-469410345 GCF_002162155.2 Triticum dicoccoides | reverse complement strand
TCCTTCCTTCCCCCTCCTAATAGGAGTAGGAAAGGAGGAGTCCTACTCCTACTAGGAGGAGGATTCCTCCTCCCTTGGCGCGCCCAAGGGGCCGGCCGGCCTCCCCCCTTGCTCCTTTATATACGGGGGCAGGGGGCACCCCATAGACACACAAGTTGATCTACGGATCGTTCCTTAGCCGTGTGTGGTGCCCCCCTCCACCATATTCCTCCTCGGTCATATCGTCGCGGAGTTTAGGCGAAGCCCTGCACCGTTAGAACATCATCATCGTCACCACACTGTCGTGCTGACGAAACTCATCCCCGAAGCTTTGCTGGATCGGAGCCCGGGGATCGTCATCGAGCTGAACGTGTGCTGAACTCAGAGGTGCCGTACGTTCGCTACTTGGATCGGTCGGATCGTGAAGACGTACGACTACATCAACCACGTTGTGATAACGCTTCCGCTTACGGTCTACGAGGGTACATGGACAACACTCTCCCCTCTCGTTGCTATGCCATCACCATGATCTTGCGTGTGCGTAGGAATTTTTTTGAAATTACTACGTTCCCCAACACAAAGTAGATCACCTCCCATCTGCCATCTATTACCTTCACAATCATCTTAGCTTTGCAACCAGTTTGCACAATTTTATCTCCTTTTCGTTTCTTGCTCCTCTTTTTGCCTTTACTATCATCATCAAGTAAGACAATAGCCTCATCTTCATTATCATCTTTTGCTTGCTCAACAATGTCATCTAGCACATGAATCTTTTTTGCCCCTCCATCATCGACATCAGGCTTTCAAAACTTGTTGCAAACAAACTGTTGTTTTATCAACTTCCCGGTTTTCAAATCCTTCCTTGAAGTATTCATTTTAATTGAAAAACCCATCTGCAAGGAATATGCATTGTAGTGCTCCTTGGCATCTTCCAAAGTGTCAAACCTCATACCCACATAAGGCTCCTTGGGCTGTGACCAAGCTTCATCATCATTTTTAGCACCCAAACCATTACCAACAGTCCCATCAGTATCACCTGCAACACCTGTGCCATCAAGGGTATGAGCATCACTCTCAACTGCTACTGCTGCAGGTACTTATGTACTGCCCGGAGCCCCTCCCCCACGACTTGACTGCCCATTTGTCTCCATTGCTTCTGTAGCAGCAACACTCACTTTTTGCATGATAGGGGAATTAGGTGATTCCGCCACAAATTCTACATTTCCAGCAGCATGTTGCGTATAGTAGAAAGGATCACCATTATTTTCATCTGGTTCCTCATTTAGGTCAATCATTGTCAACCTTTTTGTTTTTTCAACATGGGAAAAAGTAAAGCAAGTCAGCAGAATGATGCGAGCAAGTAGCACAGTAAATACAGGCAAGCCAATAGCGCAACCACCTAAGCACACTAGGATCGGAAGAATAGTGTCCATTTGTTTTTTCCTATTTCAAGGAAACATTTTGAGCATAATTAAATAGGCTTTTTTGTGTGTATCATAATTTTTCTTCTCTCTCTTTTTAATGCAGGCAACTCTTTTTTCTATCTGCATGCCATCCAAGGTTTTCTCATGAAGCAAGTGTCCTTTCAGAGTCATTAAGATCGAGCATATTTACGGAAAAATCAGAGAGAGCACTAGCATTTTTATGTTAGAACTTTAAAACAGCAGCAATTATGGGCAACAATGTTGTGTCTTTTATGTGCAGTACTTGTGTTTAACCTATCTTCCGCACTAGCAACAAAACTATTGTGCTTTTTTATGTTCAGTGTGTTCCGTATCCACGTAGTTGTGTTTCAAGCGACGTAGAAGTTGTCATGGGGGGTTTCTCTATATAGGAATTTTTTCTTGTCCTTTATTTCTTGCAGGATCAAAATATCAAGTTTTTATCTATCTGTGCAAGCGTGGGAAGACAACACTTTTTGCAGAAAACCAGTTTGTAAATGAAGGTAATCACAAACCCCATGATACCCTCCCCAGTCTATCACATATCACCACTGTTGAAACAACATACCTTTCAGCTTTTGTAAATGGTTTTGCTTTCACATAAGAATGTTATTTTGCAACACAACTTATCATCATCAGCCATGTTTTAGGTAGAACAGAAACTTTTTGTTATTGTTGCCTACCAAGTATAAAGTTTCACCTTTTTTATAAGTTGCAAAAGGCTCATGTTTTGTATGTTTCTTATTAGTGTCAGATATGTCACCGTTTTTGCTAAAGTTTTGTGTATCTGACATAAGCACCACTAGTTGCTCAACAACAACACTGTTTTTGCTTGAACAGGGTATACAAATTGCCAAGAATAGCTTTTAGTTTTTCTCCTACCAGAGTTGTTATGAAAGTATAGATTTGTTATGCAAGTTGCTTCCATCAGTCTATTTTTTTTGCCCCACAACATCTTCTTGATTTGTGTGTATATCATGTAACTACCTCAGATGCCTGATAATAAGACTATTTTTGCCCAAACAGGATGAGCAGATTGCCAAGTTTAACATGAGCAGAGAAACAACAGTTCTATGGGGTTTTTTGATGTGATTTTAGGGTTTTTTACAATGTGTTCTTATGTTCTTATGCATCAGGGAAGGCAGCAGAGTTGCAGCAAACAAAAGTCATGCTGGATAAACAAGAGTAATTCTGTAGAGGAGGATAGCATAAGGGCAAAATTAAGAGAAAAGGTGAGTAATTTTTGATGGATTTACCTCTGTGCTTCTTCTCCAACATCCCTTCCTGCGTTTCTCTGGTTTCTTCTCTAATTTTTTAGCTTTTCGTGGTCACCATTGCAGGGCTATGAAGGTTTGTAGATCTGGGATCGTGGAACTGGCCCCTTTTCTTGCTTTCTTGCTTGGGAGAGAAGAAGATGGGGTGGAGAGGGTCTGGCTGCAGGCTCCTCAAGGCCCAGGGAAAGCGGGGATGGGGGCTGGTGGGGGTTCAGTAATCACGTGACACGGTTGGCGGGGCTGAGGGTTGGCGGGGACCAGGTTTTCCAGTGGGGGAATCTCTTTCCTTTTTTTGTGACGGGGGACAGGCTCTTTCCTTTTCTGGGAGGCTGTCAGGGAACGCTAGGGAGCAGCCGGCTGCTCCCTAGACGCGTCCATTATAAAAAGTTCACCAGAAGTACAAAGCATCTCAAATAAAAAAATATCAAATATCTTTTTTGAAAGAAAGAAGGGCTTTTGCACCCCTCTGATTTTCATTAATGAAAATCACATCGTTCAGAACTACAAGGACCAGCTAAAGAATTGAAAAGGAAAACAACGACAATGCAGCTATTCCCATCTCAGGCTGGCATAGCCACATAGCAAAGACAACATTCACAAACCTACAACAGCAGCAGCGAGTTCTAAGTTCAAATATACTGACGTCATTACATTCATCCAGGCTAAGGACCTTATATCCCAAAAGATAGAACCAAGACAACAAAAGGACAGAAACAAGTGAGCCAGCCGCCCCTCCAGGATGAGTTTATGATTCCAGCCGCGCCACGTTTATTCTCCACCCTTGCGAGGCCGCATATACTTTACTTGCTATCCGTTCTAGTAGTCTTGCCCCCCTGCTCCAGTGCTTTTTTTCATTGCTCCTTTATCTGCAAAATAGGCCAATCACACATCCAATGTGTCATCATTTTGATTATAGTCATAGGGTCAGAATTTTTTTCCTTTAAAAAACGACCCCATTCCTGGCTTTCCACGGCGCCCAACACACTTGGCAACCCCTACCACCACCATTTTTTTATCATCTCTCTTAAAAGTGTTTAACCATACCCCAAAACAATCTTGAACTGATGATGGTGTTTTTATCAGACCAAATGAACATTTTATTAAACTCCATATTAAGGAGGCGGCCGAACAATCAAATAGTAGACGATCAACTGATTCATTTTTCCCACAGAACACATAGCTTTTCCCCTTCCCATCCCCTTTTTAATAATGAATCCCCATCAAATATATTGATTAGCAAGGTATAAACCGGACTTCCCTGTTTCAGCTTCACGCATTACCATGCCAATTGGATAGTCCAAACAATGTCTAAAGTTGTATTAAGTGTCTAATAAAACTAAATAAGCAACAATTAATATGAATCGGGTGAAGTAACGGACATATGTCATTTGTCATCTTGACATTCACGAAGATACTAGTCCGGAGGGGTCCAGCATTCCACCCATAAGTTTAGCATTTTTATTATCTGAAAATTATGGTTCAGACGAAATAAATGAATTTCTAAACATTTTTCGTGCATCAATTTAGCGGTACGAGCCTATAGAACAGATCCTGTTCAAGTAATATGTAACCCTTGACACGCCACATCACCCATCTGGCTAGCAGCAAGCCACCCCGTGCATGACAGACACACCAGCCAGCCGGCTGAGCCAGTCACCGCGGTGCGAGCGGCCAGTCCCCGGCGCCGCCAGCGCTCGATGCTGACCGCCGTGTCCAAGTTCCGCAACAAATCCGGTCTCGCCAGCACCACCCGTGTTATGCCCTTCTTCCTCTCTACCTCCGCCACCGCCACCGCCACTCCGCTCTGCCCTCCTCCGTCCCCATACCCTAGCCCCCACTTCCGCCTCCCTTCCCCGCCCCGCCGCGGCCTCGCCTTCCTCGCCGCCTCTGCGCCGCAGCGGGACCTGTTCCCCACGCCCAGGCAGGCCATGGCGTCGCTGGCGACGTCGACGGCGGCCGCCGCCGCCGCGGAGGTGACGCACCTCTCGCAGCGCGACGCTGCGGATATCGACGAGCAGCTCATGGGGCCCCTCGGTTTCAGCGTCGACCAGCTCATGGTAAGTGGCGAGGAACCTCGGCCCCCCGCTCTTATTTCACCTGCTGTTGTTAGCGCCGCGGTTGTGGGGCGGAGGCCCTCTGGTGCTGACTCCTTGATTTGATCTGGGTTTGCTTCCGTGCAGGAGCTCGCCGGGCTAAGCGTCGCTACTGCCGTTGCGGAGGTATAAGACACATGACTTTCTGTGCTGCTCTTGAACTGTATTGCCATGTTGGCTTCTTGTTCTGGTTGCCGTGCTAATTACCAGTTAGCTGGTTAGTTGTCTGAGTAAATTGTCTAGCACTAGACCGTCTAGACTATGCAGCAGCAGCAGGTTGCTGTTGTTGCGAAATGATAGAAAGATGTCGCCATTAAAGGACCACTACAAAGAAAATGAGTGGGCAATACAGTACTATGGTCTCTTGATAGTTGTGAACTCCCACTAACTAGTTGAAAAGATAGGAACTGATCAGACATAGAAGGTAGTACTAACGTTCTACGTGAGCTATCATCTATGTCCTTGATCATGCTTGTCTTTTCAGGCCCCTTCTTTCTTTGTTAGTTATTCTTTCTGTTTAGTGAAAATTTTCATGATCAACACAGGTTTATAAGTTGAGTGAACACACAAGGGTTCTTATCATCTGTGGTCCGGGAAATAATGGTGGTGATGGTCTGGTTGCTGCTCGGCATCTTTATCATTTTGGATACAAGCCCTTTGTTTGTTATCCAAAACGTACAGCAAAACCTCTGTATTCTGGCCTTGTTACTCAGGTAATCTTTGATGGACTCCATGATTTTCTTGGTGTGTCACATGGTACCCTTTTCCAGTATTATTCTTTTAATTATCTTTTATGTTCTAGCTTGAATCGCTGGCTATCCCGTTTGTGCCTGTTGAAGACCTACCTCAGGATTTATCAGGGCAGTACGACATTGTTATTGATGCGATGTTTGGTTTCTCATTTCATGGTATGTGTGATTTTTATATCCTGTTAACCTTTTGTGTTGTTCTGATCTGCGGCCACTGATTTTATGTAAAGCTCATGTCAGATATTTTTATCATTTACATGTTTCCCCTGTTTTGTTCCATGTGAATATTCTATGCCATATGAATTTTTTTAAAATTAGTTCATATGTTCACATTGAAACAATGTTGTTGTTGTCCCTGTATCAGCAGTAGTTGAGGAGCTGAATGTATGCATAACACATAGGTTGTACAAGTCAGAATTATTTTATGCATAATCTAATCAAAACAATGGTTGAGCTCCAAGCATAAACAACAATGATTTTCAGGAAAGTGTTAGCAGCTTTTTGGGTAAATTGAATTTGATCATACTCATACATCACATGATTATTCAGTAAACACATGGGGTTACTGTTCCGGTATCAAGTGGTATTTTGGAATATAGGTATACAGAAGGGTGCTGGGAGCAAGTGGCTTATTTTAATGCAGAATCTTATAAAAGAAAGAATGATCTGTAATCTGTTAATTAAGAAAGTACTGCTACCATTTGAAGTGTGAACTGAATGGAATTGCACTAACAGGCTATGTGATTGTTTTCCTCAGTTATACCATATATTTTCTCCATCATTCTTATATTTTGTTTTTGGAAACTATTGTTCAGGAACACCCCGTCCACCCTTTGATGATCTTATCCAAATGCTTGTTTCATTGAGTGTTGTTGGTGATTCAGCGAAAAGACCGCCAATTGTTTCTGTCGATATCCCTTCTGGGTGGCATGTAGAGGAGGGAGATGTCAGTGGAGGAGGAATTAAGCCTGATATGCTGGTTAGCATCTATTGAAAGATTTTTTTGACGAATTCATGCATCAACATTATAGATAACCATTTAACCATGACAAATTTTAGTTCTCAAGTTATTGCGGAATGTCCAGGTATCATTGACCGCACCAAAGCTCTGTGCCAAAAAATTTACTGGACCCCACCATTTCCTAGGGGGTAGGTTTGTTCCGCCTCCCATTTCAAGCAAATATGGGCTTGAACTTCCTCCATATCCTGGAACCTCTATGTGTGTGAGAATTGGAAAAGTGCCGTCAGTTGACATTTCATCTCTCAGGGAGAATTATATTTCCCCGGAACTTCTTGAGAATCAAGTGATGCCTAATCCGTTTGACCAGGTACGATTAACTTGAGTAATTCCAGAAATCATAAGCCAATTTTTCAATAATATTATATTCTGATGACTGTTTCTTTGCTGTAGTTTCGTACTTGGTTTGATGAAGCAGTTACTGCTGGCCTGCGCGAACCTAATGCCATGGCTTTAACAACTGTCAATAAAGCGGGAAAGCCGTATGATTCTCTTTCCTTAATGTTCCTTTCAGCTTGCAAAACTGGTTACTAATAATGACAATTTTCTTTGTCGTTAATTTATGGACAGTTCTTCAAGAATGGTTCTTTTAAAAGGCGTTGATAAGCAGGGATTCGTTTGGTACGTTAAAAAACCATTTTAAACAATTATCCATCCATTCCAGTGAACCTCCTTACAATTTTGTTACTCATGCCTTCATTGGGTCTTGTGCAGGTACACAAATTACGGTAGCCAAAAAGCGCATGATTTATCGGAAAATTCAAATGCGGCACTTCTTTTCTACTGGAATGAGATGAACCGACAGGTGATTTTACCAACCGCATGTGCTACTAGTATTATAGGATAATTTTCATTGCCTGCAGTAGCAAGAGGGCGAAAGCAACACAATGGTAGTCCTTTACCAAACTATACTGTGCTTGCTGTCTGATATGTGAAATATGGTTTCACATCTTTCAGCATAATCTGGTTTTGCACTTATTTGTAAGCTGATCTGTTAAGTAATCCTCTCTTTTATCTGTGTTCTTCTTTTCTGATCTTTTCTCAAATCCGACATTCTTCATTATTCTACCATGTATTTAATTATTAGACTAGGCCTCATTTCATGTTTCATTTGATTTTTGGTACCAGTTATAAGTGAGAACAATAAACGTTGATGCATCTGGAGTATTCGTTTAGCAAGGAGTAAGGAATGAACTCGTGAGGCATGTTTGGTATATTTTTATGCAACATAGTTTTCAAACCAGGCAATAGATTTACCAAATGGACTTTCAGTGTGGTTTAATAAATTAATGTGAAACAACTTTGGTTCAGTATGTGTTGAAATATAATGGGTCTTCAAGGCAAATAAAGGACATGTTGGTTTGCTTGGTAATTTCAGTTTGGTGTTGGTACATTACATGTTTTTTGTTTTTAAAACCAAATACCATGCCAAATTCCTATTTACCGCATATTTGTAAATTCAGTCAGGTGCTCAGTTCATTCTTACCTTTAACGCTCCAGTGGAACAATCTGTTTCAAACTGACTGAGAAAACAGTGTATACTAAAAGTGCTCTTGTTGGCTGATGCTGACCTTCATCGTTTCATAGGTTAGAGTAGAAGGGTCAGTTCAGAAGGTCTCAGAAGAAGAATCTGAGAAGTATTTCCACAGCCGCCCACGTGGAAGTCAGCTTGGTGCAATTGTTAGCAAGCAGGTATTGTTGTTCTAGTTTATGTTTGTCGCAGCATGCTTCAAAGCAAAATCCATTATTAACTATGCTATTTCTAGAGCACTGTCATTTCTGGAAGAGAAGTTCTCCAACAAGCGTACAAGGAATTGGAGCAAAAATATTCTGACGGGTGAGTCAGTATGCCAGCTGCACCCATGTTTGGTCTCGATTGCATGTTTCTGTAAGCATCCTTGGGTGTTTTAAAGATAGCTAGGGGATTGGGGAGTAAAATATAGATTATTGATGACGAACAAGGGAGGAGAGATTGATAAATTATTCTTGTTGGTTAACTTAGATTGAATAATACAAGCGTGTGCCCCCATATATAGATGGAAAAATTACTTGACCCTCAAGAAAGGATTTCCCTAACTCTCTATAATTTCCTTCTCAAATAATATGCTTTATAGAAATAGCATCTGTAAGAGCTGCAGCTGATTCGATCAAAGAACGTGCTACTTCCATGAAAAGCCGGTCTTTTTGTCATCCATGCCATTTCTCTTTTTATTGACACGAATAATTCACCCTAGCTGCTTTGTTTCCAAGCAGTTTATTTCTACTTTACCACGTTAATGGTAACTGCGATACCAGTTTAATACTCCTAGATCCAAGGACAGGGCAACACTGCCATAAACCCGGTTTCGTGAACAGTTGTCAAAGTGCTAAAATTTATTTGGGGGTGTACTCAACAACCTTAATATGTTGCTCCCACTAATATATCTGCATCTTCATATTGCATATTATTTGTGAATACAACATCATGAAAAGCATGCATATATCTGGAGCAACGGAAATGGATTCATTTACTCTGTTCTACCTCTGGAGAGAGGGAGATGGAGAGTACAGCCCAAAGGCTCCATAGCCAGTATGTCGGTATTAGTGGGGCATAGTTGGCATGAATCACTTATGTCCTATCTGTGATTAGATATGCCTATTAACTGCAGTTATTGTGTCAATCTAAGCTGCTAAAGTGTAACAATCTTTAGTTAGCTGCTGTATGTTAATCCTGAATTCTGGCTTCTTCTTTTAACCCCATTGCCGTTTTCTTGTTCTGCAGTAGCTTCATCCCAAAACCTGATTACTGGGGTGGCTACAGATTGACACCAAATCTTTTTGAGTTCTGGCAAGGCCAACAGTCTCGTCTGCATGACCGGTATGTTCTGTACATTTGTCATTTGATTATCAATTTTGATTTTGTCAGAAACCCTCATTTGAATATCCGTGAACATGTTAACGTAGTTTGAACACAATACTTTTTTATATAAACAGGCTACAGTATTCACAGCGAGAAATAGGTGGGGGTACAGAATGGCACATCCAAAGGTTGTCCCCTTGATCAGTAAGCTCCTTAAAGCTCTCGCCTCTTGGTAATAAAAGGGGGTGTCGTTTTGGCACCTGCGCACACTTTTTCCTGGTACGTAATGGACTGCAATTTCTTGATTGGAGATGTGCGCTAGATGTATTTTCGTGATATATATGTGAATGCAGAGAAGCAGGATACGTGAGGTGTATGAGCCGATTTAATGCAGCGGGCCCAAACTCGCGAGGCAGGCTGTGAAGATTGCTGTTATGTTGCTCGTTTGTTTGACGGCTGGCGCTACTCCGAATTCACACGGGCCATCGGTCCAGGATGTGCAACCCTTATGTTCCATGGTTTCCAGCCTGTAACCGAGGACTCTCTCTTCACAATGGATACTTCTCATGTGCTACTATTTCTTAGTGTCTCGACTCTTTTCACATAAATGAATTGGTGAAAGTCTGAACTTGCCGACAAATATGTAGAGTCCATTTTCCTGTATTGACGACCGAGCTCGTCAGAGTTGTGTTGACAAATTACATGGTATTTTCCTCTCAAAATAAATAAATTACATGGTATACTAACTGCACATGGTTTAAAACTTGTATTGGTACATAGATTGCAAAATTATCTTATTACGGGATGGAGGGGGTGTTAGTTAGATTGAGACACCTCTGATGCATTGGGCACAAAACAGAGTAATCCGAGTTACAATGTGAACTGTGAGTTCCATGCTTGTTGCTTTGATTGGTTTTGATTGACTAATTAGCTAGTCAGTGGTAATGTTTTTACTGCTTTCACACGCATTTAGCAGGCCCTTGATAGCTCATGAGTTAATTAACCTTTCTGATGTGAACAGACATATAGTGGGTACTAAATCTGAATGTGAACATCATTGCACTGAAGATCTTGTGTCTACCGAGAAATGCTTGTACCTACAGTTTCTATGGATTTCGTGATCATGAATTGGGACTGGAAACATCGATTATGCGTCATAGCAACGTACATGTACGGATGCAGCTGTTGGTGAACTCAAAAAAGGATCATGATTTAAAAAAGTTTGTGGATTTCTAAAAATATTCACATCATCAGAATTGGTTCTGCATTACTAGTTAGTTAGTTGCAGCACATAGCTTGATTTGTCCTTAGGAGTGTCTCCCATATGCATAGCATATTCCTTGGTTCTTGATAGTGGGCAACAATGTACCCCTCCTTACAACCATCAATGTGAATCCTCTTATCTGTTTTGTATCTCACGGGTAAACCGCCCTTCTTCATTTCGTCAACCCATATGCCCATCGCGACATCTTCTAGTTTGAACATCTGCATGAATGAAGGATGTAGATAACATCTTGTTTAGCTATACAATCTGTCAGAAGATCAAATAAATAAGAGGCTAGACTTAGGTACAGTAGAGTTCTTTTTAGAATAGCGAAATTATAGCTTGAGTGTGCCTCTTTCAGCTAGTTTTTCCTTGTTCCAGTTGGGAAATCATAGCTCATTTTTGCTAAATCAATATACCTCTAGGCGACTTGGTTGTGGTTTGGCACTTGACCGGTCTTTTGTAAATTAGTTTTCATCTAGCATGTACTTTCTTCGTTCCTAAATACAAGTCTTTTTAGAGATTTCAATATGGACTACATACGGATGAATGTAGACTTATTTCAGAGTGTAGATTCACTCATTTTGCTCCGTATGTAGTCTATATTGGAATCTCTAAAAAAAACTTATATTTAGGAACGGAGGGAGTATATTACAGAGCCATAGGTTACACTTCTGCCTGAAATACCTTTAGACGACTTGTTTTATACCAAATGTTGATTGTCTTTGCGATGTCTTGTGAAACCACATATCCTGGTCCATGAGCCCATGGTGGGTATTTCTCTTCAGGCCATTCCTACAGAAGCAGAATACATCAGAAATCTTAGCACCCATTTTTATGGCAGCCAACCTTTGTATGTGGGGACATTACCTCTGGGCTTATGTACCACTTGCTTTCACTATTCCGGTGAGGACCCGAGTTTGAATTGATGCGACCATAGAGCAGACCGTTGCTGACATTAAGCTGTTTTACCGAGGAGTAGATTTCGTGCACTCGAACAAAAGCATCATCATCTGTTTTCATCAGATACTTGGCTGACACAGCATTGGTCTGTTCAAATAGATCAAAGTTGAGCACACAAAAGCAAAATAAATGGAGAAGCCTAAATTAATTGTGAGAAGAAGATCAATTTCTACCCCATAGATGCATATTGCCAGTGTCTTCCATGTAATCAGGCTGTAGTAATCGACAAAGGGCAACACCTGAATGTCACCATGTGCGCGTGCCTCGTTCCGGAGTTCCTTATTCACCATCAGGTTTGTATGCTTTTAAGCAAAACAGTACCAAATTTGGTGTCAGGATTCTGGACTGTCTTAATATGTAAACGGAAGCAGTAAAAGAACACTTTGAAACCCTTGTCAGTTGATTGAAATAATTATTGTGTAGTCTTTTACCAGGCCAACAAAAAATCGGACCGCAACTGTTCCGTTACGCACTGCGTCATATTGCATCCACGTCCTCCGAATCGCCATTCTACGCTTGAAGTTGTTTGCTGTTGAGAAGATGCCGATCAGAAGGTCGAGATCTTTGCCGGCTGGAATAGGTGATGACTTGAGCATTTCAAGATCCAAGCTGTTCTCCAAGTCTTCGGAGGTAGGCAGTCCACTTGCAATGGCACTTGCTAGCTTGAAGTCACCAAAAATCCTTACTTGAGTGCCAAACCAAGGTTCCGAGCCCTGATAACAGAAATTCCAACTGTAAGGATTTGAGCAACAATTGCAATTATTTCATGATCCACACGGAAGAAGATTACCGCTCTGTATGCGAATGAAGTAATATGTTTCCCGTCAACCGTCATATGTATTCCTTCGAGCCCTATCCGGAGAGTTGTGATAGCAAGGTAGCCCTGCCTAAAAGGAAAATATGTGCTTGGCTTTCCACCTTGCTTGAGACCAGTGTGACGTGTAGAGTTCATTATGCTGCCCACCATGGAATTGCATCTCTCCAAATCATCCACTGTGAAAGATACTTTCAGATAAGTAGTGTGAGGCACCACAATAATAGCTACTGTAATAAGCAACTAATAAGCTTATTCAAAGTACCTTGAGTTGCATTGTTGGAGTTATTGTAGGGGCAACGGTCCTCATAACCCCAGCCATTACTTGCAGTGAAGGCGTTCTGCACTATGGCCGGACCTTGAGCAAGTTTATCGCCGGTTAGACGAACACCGTACCGCAGCACAATGGGTTCTTCAGGTTCCCCCGGGAGTGCCGTCCCGACAAGATCAATCCAGAAGTTACCAGACAGGCTGCCAGGAGTGCCTATGACAGTTATGGAAGAACCTGCGACGAGCCCACACGGTATGTCCATGGTAAAGTGACCGCCCGCCGACTTGGAGGCGTCCATTCTGCAAACCGAGTACGGGCAGAGCCTCCGCTTCTCTGTTCCTGGAGAAGTTGCATTTTGAACCGTTGTCATCAAGTTTTCCCATGCGGTTCTTGCATCTTTGATCGCTTCGGTCGCATGGGGAAGGCCAGTGGAGACATTGGTTAGCTGCTTCATATGGTTCCATGTGTCTAGCCAGTGTAGCCTTTCAGTAGAGGAGTTTCTGGGATCCAGACTGCTTGAATCATCCGCTGGTGATGATACCACCCTAGTAGAGGAATTTCTGGGATCCAGGCTGCCTGAATCATCCGCTGTTGATGATACCACCCGCGCATTCGCTGGATTGGCTGCTGGTGCATCTGCGTCCACTCGGTTGCTGAGCCATGCAAGGGGATTGGCATGGAGAATATGATAGCGGGATGTTCCTGATATGGGGCTGTTCAATATCAAATGTCGCACGATAAGCGGAGAAAAGAAGGTGATCAGAACTGCGATGCAGAGCTGCTTTGTTGTCCACATCTCCGATCTCACTTTCTATGGATCCGTGGCAATCAGGCAGGGCACTGCTGATTTGAATGGAAAAAACTAGCCCTTGCACTTGCAGTCTATCCAGCATAGCACCTGTCGATGCAATTGTCGTTACTTCTTTAGCTTCAATGTAAGCATTCTTTTCTCCTTAGCATGCCACATGCATCATATACAATGGGAACAAACTATGCCATAGGAACTGAAAACTCTTTTAGTTTTTGGGTTAACTAGACCTCCTTTAGCGAGTGAAGTGTGTGCATATTTATATTATGTGATAAGAATTAAGAAATACTACCACAGTTCTATAACCAACGTAAACGTTATTGTGCCAAATGAAATAGAGAATATGCATTTGATAACTTTAATCGTGGGACAATGATCGTTATGCCCTTTTAAAAACACTATATTCATGACGTTGTTTGTGTGTCTTGCATTAAATCAATGCATCTATCACAAGCTAGCTTATAATTTTTGTGCGATAATCAATACATCATACTCATTCCCTATCCATGACTAGTCGGGTCGGGTTTGGGCATCGCTCATGGCCAAGAAAATGTGCCCATACCCTATCCATGCGAGCCCGGTACCCACGGGTACCCGTGCCCTTGAGTAAATTGCCATCCTTGGATATCAATATAGCGTACATGGAGCAACCTCTCTAGATGGAGTCCAAGGATCAACAAACCAAAATTCTTGTGGTAAGTTCACCATGATCGACTTGATCATGCCGACCCTCCGAGTTGTTATGGTGAGGTTAGAAGCTTTCTTTCCCAGATTCGACTTCGTGGGCTTGTCGCAGCTGTAGAGAAGGGGGCATCCTCTGGAACCGTATTCGCAGTTGCTGATGGGAACGTTGGGGAAGCATGTGAAGAAAGATCAGGAGGCAACACTTGCTTCAACATTGGAGGCGCCATGTCATGCCCCCGCCCGCCCTATTTTTTGCTGAGTTTCAAGGGCCTCGTAAGCCCCTGAGTCCTAAAAATTCAAGATGGGAATGAGCCGACGGTATCCACTAGGGCATTGGTCTGACCCATATTTTGAAAGCCAGGTCCTTTGGCTCGGCTTCATAAGAAAACTGGGTCGGGGGAGCTGGTCACCATCGGCCCACCGGTACAAGCGGGTCTACCCAAATCTAGTTGTCCAAGGTTGTGGGAGATATTAGTGCATGATTGTTATTTTAAACACTAATATATGGAACACTTATATTCAGAAAGTTTTTATTAGTTAGTGAAACACAATAGTTATGGGAGCACCTTCCACCAAGTCATTTAATGAGCTTTTGACCATGCACACAAGTTGCAAAAATTTGTCTTGTGTTTGTAGAAAATATCAACTTTGAGAAGGGATCCGTTGGGGAGTAATTGGTCGGAATCTAACTTTGTTACTAGATGATACCCCACACGTTGTTGCGGGAATGTTCTGCAATCTATTTTAATGAGATTTGGTGGTATGAAATATGAATATTGGAGTAATAATATGATAAAGTACATAAGATTTTTGTGTTTGAATTTTTATGGGATTTTTTTGTGTTTGATTATTGCATAGATAAAGTATACAGACGATAATAGAGTGGAAATTATCATGCATATTTGCATGTTGAAGTGAGATTTTCCAATGCATTGTTGGCTGTTGAGGTGGGTGTTTTCTCATGCATTTGCATGATGAGGTGACATACTTGCATGTTAAGAGAAATATATTAGTAGGGGCTAGCTATTTAGATATTGAAAATCATGTTTATGCTTAACAATGTAATGACAAAAATATGTAGTGTTCACGAGCCCATATATGTACATAATCAAGAGATGTTGGCCATACTTAATCCTTTTATTCCTCGGGAACGTCATACTTACTCCTAACCAGTACTACAATTAAGCAAACATAAATATTTTAATTTTACCGAGGTCATTGAATCATTGACTTTAGAAAAAAAGTGTTAGATTAGGTATAATAAGATGACGTAAGTAGACTATAAGAAGTATCACATTAGATTTGTACTGAGCTGGAGGATAGATGGGAGGAGAGAGAAGAGAAGCGCATTGTAAGTTAATAGCGAGATACAACAAGGGCTCCAGAAATCTTTGTGAGAGAATAAGATGGGCAAAGTATTGATGAAGTTTAATAGCGAGCTACAACAAGTTCTGCTTTTTGTATGATTTTTTAACGCACCTTCCTATTTTTTATCTGTATTATTCTTTCTGTATATCATACATAGATAGATAGATATTAAAAACTAAAACTATTTTTAGATCCTGGATTCCATGGAGCATCAATTATTGAAAAATACAATCTTTCGAAGTTAAAAAAAATGTACCCATGTACACAGGGATGTATACTGCATTTATGTAAATTTTCATGATGAATACGTTTGGTGCAAGCTAAAAAAAACTTGTATTTCTAACACATGCGCTATTCACTATAAATATCCATGATATTTCTTTTTGCAGCTCACACCGAAATGTATTTCATCATGAAGTTGTACAGAAATGTAGTATACATCCTTATGTACATATGTGTTCTGTATCAATTTTTTTAGAACATCAAAATATATTTGTTGATTTTTTTCATAAACCTTTTTTCATTAGGAAATTAACCTGAGCGTCCATGTCAAATCCAATGAACTTGTATAGTGCATTCTTTAAAATTTCTTGGCGGGTAGTTTGTCAAATTAAAGATACGACGATGCAACGCCAGGAACTGCCAAATGTGGCATGGCGACAGACCGGGCGCCTCCGGTCCAGTCAAGCCTGCATTTGTCGTTGTTTCACGCGGTCTTTGAAATGCGTAGACGGCAGCCAAGCCCTTCCTTTTTCTTCTCCCTTTTCTTATTCTAATGAACATGCATGGCGGCTATTCCCAGGTGACGATCTTTGATTTGTTCTTCATCGTCAGACCTGACTTTTTGTTCCTTCTCCAAAGCTAAGCTATGTACCCTTAGTAACCCATAAACACCTGCTTCTTCTACATACCAAACTTAAAGCAAAACGTGGATATAATCTATTTACTGATGATGAATTGCTAAACGTGCATCAGCTGCCAAGAAACTGCATCGTATTCTCAAATGAGCAAGAAACTAGCAAAGCACCGGAGTATAACTAAACGACCTCCTACTTTGCATGCAAGGGAGGATATGGGATGACGCTTACCTTGTTGCTTGCTTGTACTGCTTCGATCTTCAACGCTTCCGGTGGGAAGATGTGCTCGTCATGGCGATGATGAGGAGGAGGATAGAAGATGGCGACGAGAAGAGGAGGAAGGGGAGCAAGCGTGTAATGCTAATGGGCGAGAAAATCGAGGGAGCAAGTGGTGCAACCGGGGCACGCTTAAGGCAGGTCCTTATTATAACTTGCTAGTGCCGATACGCGCCAAGGCCCGCCCATGTCAGACCTTCAATGAAAAAAATAGCATGCTGTAACAAAATAACGTGACCTTAAAAATATGCTATTAGCAAGATATTATACACTTATTTATTTAGCGAGGCATTACTTAAAACATTATTACGTGCTATTAGCGGCGGTATAGTATGCTATTTTTTTCACTGCTTGTGATCGATGGCACGATTAGAATACTCCTTTTGTCCGGTTTTATTAGACACTCTTATTTTGAATCAAAATTTGATCATAGATTTAGTTTGTAAAATGTAAACTATATGTCTCAAATATTATCATGGAAAATCTCTTTTGAATACAAGTCCAACAATATACATTTTTATAGCATATACTCTATTTTCTTAGTTATATATATAACCAAAGTTTGACCCAAAATACTAGGAGACCCAGTAAACTCGAAGGAAGGAAATAGATTCTTTACAAATAAAGTAATGTGCTGCTATGTTTGTTGCTGTTAGAAGTTTCAATATGCTCAAAAATCAAGACTTCAAGACAGCGTAAAATGGCGAGGATGTCAAACTCCGCATACAAGGAATAGCATCCACGACCAATACAACCACATGTTCCTTCCTACGTTTTGGTTTTGGTACATAACATCTATTTCTTTTCTCTCCACAACATGTATGTTTTCTTTTGCTCTCGATCCCGTTGCTACGACGTCTACGCCCCTAGTTGATGAGCACGCCTGGAGGTGGTTGTCCTAGTTGATGACGACGTTGGCTCGTGCGAGGTTTCAGCTACGTTAGAGTTATGCAAGTGGTCATTGGAAGTTGGATGTGATACCATTCTTTGACGAGTTCGATTTGAGGCGGCGAATTCGGGGTCCGGGAAGCATGGGGAAAATCCCTGGTCGACGCGCCACAAAGATGTGTGATCTGACACTCATGCTGGCCCTGTTGATAGACTCAGAAAGCCCATGGGCGATAGTGCATTCCGGCTCCGATGGATCTCAGGTGTACACCTCAGTGTTGCTTGTTTCTTGATGGTAGGACCCTTTTTTTTCCTTTATTGGGAGTGTCCTCTTCAAAGTTTCAACACCATTGTATTCTCTCATGCTCTCTTGTTGTTCCCGCATGGATTAGTTGCACCTTTTTTTGTAAAACAACCCCTTAATCTATTAAAGTTTCCAGCAATACAAGAACCCCTGTAAAAATACAGAAATTACAATAAGGTCCATGGGGAACCGACCAATTGCAGCCTCCCGAGCGGGCTGACGGCACGTCGCTGCCGCCACTCCACAGCCATCGTTGCCTGAACGGACCACTCTTTGGATGGTGTCGCAGACGGGAAGTCACTGCACCTAGGCCCTGGAGGACCAACACCCTTGAAGCGAAGTCGTCTCGCTGGAAAGAGAATAAATCTCGAAGATCATGCACCGGCCTATACAACACAAAACTACAACCTGCACAAGACCCCTAGGAACTCCATTGCACCATCACCGGCCCCGTCTCGAAGTTGGCACTTTGAACCATCAGAACGACCGCCCTCGCAGGACGGTGACCACACCCCGCCCTCCTCCACCCCGATGACCCACAAGTATAGAGGATCTATCATAGCCTTTTCGATAAAATAAGAGTGTCGAACCCAACAAGGAGTATAAGGAATTCACTAGTAGTTTTCAGCAAGGCTTCACTATAAATGATGTAAAATAATTTGATAGGTTGTTTGATAGCAACATAATTTGTAACAAGATAAAAGTAACAAAAGTAATAGAGTGCAACAAGTGGCCCAATCCTTATGTATTCTAAGGATAAGACGGTGGTATTTCTTGTAATAGCTAAAACGCTCTTGAGGCCACATGGGAATCTCGCCAAGTTACTTTCACCACGATTCATTATGTTACCGTTCATTGATTCAACAAGTGTTGTGTGGATGGATCGGAGATAATGTATTGCCCTTACTTGAACAAATACCTACTTATGATTATACCTTCCATGCAACCATCCGCAATACAGGAGAAGTAATTAAGATAAATCTAACCATAACATTAAACAACAGGATCCAAAACAACCCCTCACGGAACAATTCATAAACTGGGTTTTGGGTTTCTATCACCCCCGCAACACATCATCTACAAACTAATTCCATAATAATCTATTCCCCTAGGCCTAAAGATGGTGAAGTGTCATGTAGTCGATGTTCACATAACACCACTAGAGAAAAAACAATGCAACATATCATCAAAATATTAAACGATAATCAACTTCACATGATTACTAGCAACAAGACTTCTCCCATGTCCTAAAAAACTAATGGATCTACTCACAAGACATCACATGGATAATGACAATGGGTATAAATATAAGATAAACAATGAGAACATAACAATCTTTCACCAATAAATCTCCTATGCATTAACTGCAAGGTGTAACCAACACATATAAGTACACCCCACAACCAATCTAAGATTTGATACAAAGATTGAGCAAAGGGATGAACTAGAGTTTGGAGATGAGATGGCGTTAGTGAAGATATTGATGAAGATGATGACCCCAATGATGAACGGGGTGTTGGTGATGATAATGGATTTGATTTCTCCCTCTTGGAGTGAAGTTTCCCCGACATAATCGCTCCATTGAAGAGCAAAAGTGCTCCACATGGGTTCCATTTCCATCTCGTAGACGGTGGCGGAAAGTCCCGAGGATTTTTTATGATTTTTTTCTAGAGTAATTGTGAATTTATGGCAAAAGGGCACCATGAGAGGAGCCACCAGCCCACGTGACCAGGTGGCGCGCCCTAGGCCCCACCCACATGGGGTGGTCGCGTGGCGCCCTGGTGGGTCTCCTTCGACCAATCTTCGCTCCCCGTCTTCATATAAAATAATTCAGTAAAATCCCAGTGTTTTTGGAGCTCCGAAAGATTGCTTTTTCTTCTGTTGTGAATTAGGTCCAGACTTCCAGATGTTCGACAATTTCCCTCTTTGTGTTTACATTGCATTTTAAGAGAGAAAATACATTAAAATTGCATCACAATGTGAAATAAATCATTGATATAGGATAATTTGTACTAGAAATAGTGATGCAAAATGGAAATATGACACCCCACATACACATATAGAAAATAAAATAGTTTTTTTAGTCTACACGCTTCATCTTTTTTCAACACAGTACAAACGCAAGCGCTCATATACACGCGCATACACTCACCTCTATGAACGCACACACGCACACCCTACCCCTATGAGCACCTTCGAAAAACTAAGCCGACATATCATCTTGAAATTTACGAAGTCACCGTAGACACCTCGTTATTGACGGAAATGTCTCCTCCCACTGAATGCGCATCGCCAGAAATCATGAAATAAATCCAGGAATAAATGCGAGCACCAGGCCTTGAACCCTGGTGGGCTGGGGATACCACAATCCCTCTAACCATCCAACCACGTGTTGGTTCGCACGCTTCATCTTACTAATCGACACTCCTTATGTTTTCTTTTCTCTACGCATAACTTGTAACCCGCATACCAAGGAGCACATCACTGAGTTTTCCTTGGACCTTCTTACCCCTGCTTTGATGTTAATTGCATGTTGGGAACCGACTCACTATAGGTAAGGGCACGCGGCTGATTGGCCCCAACGACTCGGTTGTCATGCATGTTGCTCGTCCGCTCATGCATGCGCACTAACTCCTACATTAATAGTAATTTCTCTGTCACACAACAGATTGGGTAGTACACGCATTAGCTGCGTGATAAGCCGAAAAAGCAAGGCAAAGTTGGAAGGAAACCGAGAAAAAGGCTAGCGCACAGAGTAATTGGGAAAAAATGGGAAAAACTTAGACACGGAGTAATAGAAAACGGAGGTAGAATCAATGTTTGTTGTGATATAGTGGATAGTGGGGTGCTGATGTAGCCAAATATGGTGTCCTTCATGAAGATATAGAGCGCCTTTAGCATGGCTATGGCACGAAGGAAACTTCATGGGATGGCAGGGAGATTGAGGAAAGGGATGTCCCATTGACGAGTAGGTCCCATGATTATGGAGGCAGTAAATATGGAGGCTCTGAGTTTGCGCATCACCTCGACATCCTTCCTTGATAATGCATATGCATATGGAGCCTACCAATATGACGATTCTGTGAGAGTAATAGCCAACTTTATTATATGAGTGAATATATATGATGTCTCTAGATGACATCGCAAATATCATTTTGAGTATTATTAGTCATGCTCTTACAAATCCTCGGGGCAGAGAGAAAGCAGATGATAGCAATGCTACCTGCAAGAGTTTTTCTTGGTTTCCTGTAACCTATTTGAATACAAGCATGCTTGTGTTTGAATTAAATAGAACATTTATTTGATCAACGCCCACGTCCCTTCATTGTTTCTTAGCAAATGCCGGTCTCTTCAATCCCAGCAAAAGCTCAATGATCCACCTGTTGAAAATCACCCTCCTTATGAGAGTTGATCTCCCTAAACTTGAGGTTCAGACACATCTTCTTCGACTCGGTCCAATCTTGCGGAAGCTTTAATTTAAGTTGAAAGTATTAATGATCTGTGCAAGCTTAACTGTTATTTCAAGTTGGGAGTAAGGGGAGACATCTAAGTACCTTGCAATTCTGCAGAGTAAGTTCCTCCAGTTTGGGAGCATTGTTCAGAAAAAACTCTAGCATGTTGTAAACTTCACCGGTCAAGTCGCACTCGTCCAAGAGCAATGTAGTCAGATTATGAAATGTTGGCAAATCTTGATGTCCTCGCTTCATCCTAATCTGAAACAAAGAGGAATTCAGTGTCATAAAAATTGCTCGCCTTGTGTCTGCACTCCATGAAAGATAAGCCAAAGTAAAAGAGAAGTTCTCGTCGGCCATAGAACGCACCTTCTCTAGCGCCAGGAAGCCGGAGAGCTCTAATCTTGTCACGTTATAGAGGTTGCAGAGAAGCTGGTATTCGTCGGCCCTGCCGACCCACCGTCTCGTGGAACGGACCGATGCCTCGACGAGCGACGGCGTCCGGAACACCCATATGCCCTGGAACTCGAGGACCAGACGTAGAGAAGTAAGGGCGGGAGCGTCGACGAGCGGGGGAGCACGTTGCTTCATATCCGCTCTCCTCCAGCAACGGTCCATGACCAGCTTCTTGAGCGTGTGACTGGTCACCACCTCCCCAAAACCAATGGCGCAGCTGGTGAACTCGACGTTCTCCAGCTGAGGGCACACGGAGTCGCCGAGGCCGCCGCTGTGTAGGACCCCGGTGAGGCGCACCGTCTTGAGGCGGCTTAGATCGGAGCGGAGGCCCATGAGACGCAGGTCGACGGCTATGTCGTAATCGCTCTGGATCTCGAGCGCGGCGGGACGGTAGCGGTCGAGGCAGCCGTGAACCCAGTCCAGCCACTTGATGTGGAGCGGCAGCCTCCGCCGGCTGGCCTGCAGATGGTCGACGACGTGCAGGCGGAGCGAGTCCAGGTCCAGGGGCAGGCCGTCGCCGCCGTCGCGGCGGTCCAACTCCAGCAGGAGGAGGCTGTCCGCGAAGTCGTCGAACCTTGCCCACTCCTCGAGCTCCACGGATCTGCTGCTCTTGCCGTCGCGGTCGGTCGACGCTGCTTCGAACTCCCGCTGGTCGATGTCGAGGGACAGGCACAGAGCACCACGCCAGACGTGGCGCCACCGCCGCGACAGAGCCGTCGTCTGCAAGACCTGCCTGGCTCCCAAGGAGGAGAGGATGGCCTGGAGCAGGCAGTCCGGCAATTTGCTCAGCCTGTCCGGCGCCATGGCAAGGCAAACCGGCCCCTTGCCCTAGGGAGTTGATCGGATCGGCGGACGACGAGGTTTGTTTGTATCTTCCGAGCCGCACGCGCCACGCAGACAGGACGTTTCTGTTTACAACTTGTCAGGGGAATGTTAAAAATCGAACGTCTTTGGAGGGCAGATTATGTTGTCCTCAGGATTTGTCAGGCTTGCCGGAGAAAATTGATATCCTCGCGACAACATAATTTGGTGTCACCAATGTTCGATTTGGAATCTTTTAAACTCTGCTCATATTGTGTTTCTGCCAAAGAAAGATGCTCTTGGCACCCCTTTGGACTATAGGCCGATTAGCTTGGTGCACAGCATAGCCAAGATCGTCTACAAGTTGCTTGCTAATAGGCTGGCCCGGAGCTTGACTCCCTTGTCTCTCCTTCCCAGAGCGTCTTCATAAAAAAAGAGATGTATTCAGGACAATTTTCTTTACGTGCACAATGTCGTTAGAGAGGCTCACATCAAGAAGAAGGCATTAGTCTTCCTCAAGCTTGACATTGCAAAAGCGTTTGATTTCGTTGGTCCGGGATTCTTGTTAGAGACCCTGTCTGCCTTTGGTTTTGGTCAGCGCGGGAGAAATATTGTGTCTGCCATTCTGAGCTCCGCTTCCTCAAGAATTTTGTTAAATGGCACCCCCTACATACCCTTCAGGCATATGCGCGGCCTTCGCCAGGGAGACCCCCTGTCTCCAATGCTATTCATTCTCATCATGGAGCCGCTTCGGAGACTGTTGGATCTTGCGACAGAACGCGGGGTTCTATCTCATTTGAGACCTAAGGCGGCCAGATTTTGGACAAGTATGTATGCAGATGATGCGGCCCTATTTTTAAACCCTATCAAGGAGGAAGTGTGTGCGGTCAGAGCAATACTAGATAGGTTTGGGGAGGCCTCTGGACTCAAGATCAACCCCCAGAAATGTGTTGCCTGTCCTGTTAGGTGTGAGGGTTGGACTTCCAGGATATTATCCAAGATTTTGGTGGGACGACGGGCTCTCTCCCGTGTCGTTACCTTGGCCTACCACTCAGCTATCGCAAGCTTAGGCGAATTGAAGTCCTCCCTCTCTTGGATGGCATGGCTGGAAGACTCAAGGGATGGAACGGCAAACTGATGACAAAACCAGGACGACTCGACCTAATAAATTATGTGCTTACGTCCATGGCCACCTATTTCTTAACAAGTTTTGCAATCGACAAATGGACGATAAAGAAGATGGAAAAGATTCAGCGCAACTTCCTATGGAATGGTGATGAGGAGTGCAGTGGGGCCAAGTGCCTTGTCAGCTGGAAGAGGGTCTGCTCCCCAAAGGATGTGGGTGGCCTTGGAATCAAAGACATTGCTTGCTTCAGCGGGGCGTTGCGGCTGCGTTGGGCTTGGCTAGAGTGGAGCCTCACTTCTAGGCCTTGGCAGGGCTCCCCCATCCCATGCGATCGCACGGACATGCTGCTTTTCTCTGCTTGCACGAAGATTTCACTAGGGAATGGGCAGCGCGTAAGCTTCTGGAATGATTGTTGGCTGTTGGGCATGGCCCATGTGGATGTAGCCCCTGGTCTGTTCGGTCTGGCACGACGGAAGAAGTGAACTGTGAAGGAAGCACTTGCTGGTAATCGATGGATGAAGGGCCTGGAAAGAATTGCTTCCGAAGATTTGCTGGATCAACTTATCAAGCTATGGGAACTGCTGCAACCCATTGTCCTCACAAATGTTCCTGACCCCATCCGGTGGAAGCTCACTAATGACGGAGGTTACTCCGTTGCGTCTGCTTACAATGCTCACTTTGTTGGCCGGATCGTTCAGCCAGAGTTGCACGCCTCATGGAGGATTAAGGTCAAGCCGAAGGTGAAGTTCCATCTGTGGCTATTGATCTAGAATAGGACCTGGACGGCTGATCTTCTTGCGATAAGGGGTTGGCCACACAAAGACAAATGTACTTCCTGTGATCAGGTTCTGGAGTCGGCTGCCCATATTACGCTCTCTTGCCCTTTTGCCCGAGAGGTCTGGTTCTCCTTCCAGCAGAGCGACCCAGAGGCTGCTGTTGTTGGTTCAACTTCAATGACAATCAAAGGCTGGTGGAAACGGACCTGGAACCTGCACAACAACTCGATTTTTTGCATGCAAATCACATCGGCTGCTTACGTTGCTTGGAATCTTTGGAAAGAAAGAAATAGGCGAACTTTTGAAGGAAAGAGATGCTCACCTGAAACAGTTGCTGCTTTGGCCAGACACGAGATTGCTTTGTTCAAGGAGGCTAATGCTTAGCTTTTCTCTTCTCTTTTCCTTTTTCTAGTTTCTTTGGCTGAGTATGTGTGCGTGGATGCTTGTTTCTCCATATTGTCTGTACACTACCAGGGAACCTTGGTTCCCCTTCTTTCTTCTAATATGAAGGCAGAACTCCTGTCGTTATTCCTCAAAAAAATGTTCGATTTGCCATTTACTTAAAAATCTGACGTTCGATTTGCAGCGAAATCTAACAAAATAATATCTCATATTATCCTAGGAATAAGTCTAGTTTGAGTTGTATTTTTATTTTGCGTAAAGCGTTGGATTTATATCAAACTTAATCTGAGTCAAATTCAGGTCAAAATAAGGATGGCTCATATTTAGTTTGTACCGATCTACATATGCATGTGGCAAATCTTCAATGAACCAACTTCTCTAATGTGGTGCTTCTCCCCAAGAAGAATGTGAAGAGCATCATCGTCTATATATTAGTCTCATCCATGGGGTGCTCAAGATCATTACCAAGCTTCTCGTCGTCCGCCTCGGTCCTCACATAAACATCATCATCTTCAACTATCAAGGTGCATTTATAGAGAAGCATCCACGACAACATTTTGTATGTGAGCAATCTTACTTACATTGTCCCTTGTCTTCAAGCACGACATTCGAAAAGCTTTTGACTGGGTCAAATGGAAATATTTGCTTGACCTCCTTCAACGGAGAAGCAGGTACCCAAATGGATCGCATTCTTAATCAATTGGTCAAACTCACACAACTAGGACTTCTCCCGATGATCACAAGCCATAAGAGGGTGATCTTGCAGGTACCGCCACACCATAAAAAGATATTCATGTTGGGGAACATAGTAAAATTTTCCTACGCACACGCAAGATCATGGTGATGCATAGCAACGAGAGGGGAGAGTGTTGTCTACGTACCCTTGTAGACCGTAAGCGGAAGCGTTATGATAACGCGGTTGATGTAGTCGTACGTATTCACGATCAACCAATCCTAGCACCGAAAGTACGGCACCTCCGCGATCTGCACACGTTCGGCTCGGTGACGTCCCATGAACTCACGATCCAGCAGAGTGTTGAGGGAGAGTTTCGTTAGCACGGGGGCGTGATGACGGTGATGATGAAGCTACCGGCGCAGGGCTTCGCCTAAGCACTGCAACGATATGACCGAGGTGGATTATGGTGGAGGGGGGCACCGCACATGGCTAAGAGATCAATGATTAACTTGTGTGTCTATGGGGTGCCCCCCCTCCCCCGTATATAAAGGAGTGGAGGAGGGGGTGGGCCAGCCCTCTACTATGGCGCGCCCTGGGGATTCTTACTCCCACCGGGAGTAGGATTCCCCCCTTTCCAAGTAGTAGGAGTAGGAGAGAAGGAAGGGGAAGAGAGAAGAGAAGGAAGGAGGGGGCGCCGCCCCTTCCCCCTAGTCCAATTCGGACTAGGCCTTGGGAGGGGGGGCGGCGGCCTGCCATAGGCAGCCCCTCTCTCTCCCCCTTAAAGCCCAATAAGGCCCATATACTCCCCGGGGGGTTCCGGTAACCCCCCGATACTCCGGTTAATGCCCGAACTCATCTGGAACCATTTCGATGTCCAAACATAGTCATCTAATATATTGATCTTGAAGGAAATATGCCCTAGAGGCAATAATAAAGTTATTATTTATTTCCTTATTTCATGATAAATGTCTATTATTCATGCTAGAATTGTATTGACCGGAAACATAATACATGTGTGAATACATAGACAAACAAAGTGTCACTAGTATGCCTCTACTTGACTAGCTCGTTAATCAAAGATGGTTATGTTTCCTAACCATGAACAATGAGTTTTTATTTGATTAACGAGGTCACATCATTAGTTGAATGATCTGATTGACATGACCCATTCCATTAGCTTAGCACACGATCGTTTAGTATGTTGCTATTGCTTTCTTCATGACTTATACATGTTCCTATGACTATGAGATTATGCAACTCCCGTTTGCCGGAGGAACACTTTGGGTGCTACCAAACGTCACAACGTAACTGGGTGATTATAAAGGAGCATTACAGGTGTCTCCAAAGGTAGATGTTGAGTTGGCGTATTTCGAGATTAGGATTTGTCACTCCGATTGTCGGAGAGGTATCTCTGGGCCCTCTCGGTAATACACATCACATAAGCCTTGCAAGCATTACAACTAATATGTTAGTTGTGAGATGATGTATTATGGAACGAGTAAAGAGACTTGCCGGTAACGAGATTGAACTAGGTATTGGATACCGACGATCGAATCTCGGGCAAGTAACATACCGATGACAAAGGGAACAACGTATGTCGTTATGCGGTCTGACCGATAAAGATCTTCGTAGAATATGTAGGAGCCAATATGGGCATCCAGGTCCCGCTATTGGTTATTGACCGGAGACGTGTCTCGGTCATGTCTGCATTGTTCTCGAACCCGTAGGGTCCGCACGCTTAAGGTTACGATGACAGTTACATTATGAGTTTATGCATTTTGATGTACCGAAGGTTGTCAGGAGTCTCGGATGTGATCACGGACATGACGAGGAGTCTCGAAATGGTCGAGACATAAAGATTGATATATTGGAAGCCTATGTTTGGACATCGGAAGTGTTCCGGGTGAAATCGGGATTTTACCGGGTTACCGGGAGGTTACCGGAACCCCCCAGGAGCCATATGGGCCTTCATGGGCCTTAGTGGAAAGGTGAAAGGGCTGCCCATCAGGGCTGCACGCCTCCCCCCTTCCCCTAGTCCTATTAGGACTAGGAGAGGTGGCCGGCCACCCTTCTCCTCTTTCCCCCTTTGGGGATTCCTAGTTGGAATAGGATTGGAGGGGAGTCCTACTCCCGGTAGGAGTAGGACTCCTCCTGCGCCACCTCTCCCTGGCCGGCGCCTCCTCCCCCCTTGGCTCCTTTATATACGGAGGCAGGGGGCACCTCTAAACACACAAGTTGACACAAGTTGATCCACGTGATCTATTCCTTAGCCGTGTGCGGTGCCCCCTGCCACCATATTCCTCGATAATACTGTAGCGGAGTTTAGGCGAAGCCCTGCTGCTGTAGTTCATCAAGATCGTCACCACGCCGTCGTGCTGACGAAACTCTTCCCCGACACTTTGCTGGATCAGAGTCCGGGGATCGTCATCGAACTGAACGTGTGCTCGAACTCGGAGGTGCCGTAGTTTCGGTGCTTGATCGGTTGGATCGAGAAGACGTACGACTACTTCCTATACGTCGTGTCATCGCTTCCGTAGTCGGTCTGCGTTGGGTACGTAGACAATACTCTCCCCTTGTTGCTATGCATCACATGATCTTGCGTGTGCGTAGGAAATTTTTTGAAATTACTACGAAACCCTATAGTGGTATCAGAGCCTAGGTTATTGGTGTTGATGTTATATGCACGAGTAGAACACAAGTGAGTTGTGGACGATACAAGTCATACTGCCTACCAGCATGTCATACTTTGGTTCGGCGGTATTGTTGGACGAGACGACCCAGACCAACCTTACGCGTACACTTACGCGAGACCGGTTCCCTCGACGTGCTTTGCACAGAGATGGCTTGCGGGCGACTGTCTCTCCAACTTTAGTTGAACCAAGTATGGCTACGCCCGGTCCTTGCGAAGGTTAAAACGGAGTCTATTTGACAAACTATCATTGTGGTTTTGATGCGTAGGTGAGATTGGTTCTTACTTAAGCCCGTAGCAGCCACGTAAAACATGCAACAACAAAGTAGAGGACGTCTAACTTGTTTTTGCAGGGCATGTTGTGATGTGATATGGTCAAGGCATGATGCTGAATTTTATTGTATGAGATGATCATGTTTTGTAACCAAGTTATCGGCAACTGGCAGGAGCCATATGGTTGTCGCTTTATTGTATGCAATGCAATCGCGATGTAATGCTTTACTTTATTACTAAACGGTAGTGATAGTCGTGAAAGCATAAAATTGGCAAGACTACAACGATGCTACGATGGAGATCAAGGTGTCGCGCCGGTGACGATGGTGATCATGACGGTGCTTTGGAGATGGAGATCACAAGCACAAGATGATGATGGCCATATCATATCACTTATATTGATTGCATGTGATGTTTATCTTTTCATGCATCTTATCTTGCTTTGATTGACGGTAGCATTATAAGATGATCTCTCACTAAATTATCAAGAAGTGTTCTCCCTGAGTATGCACCGTTGCCAAAGTTCGTCGTGCCCAGACACCACGTGATGATCGGGTGTGATAAGCTCTACGTCCATCTACAATGGGTGCAAGCCAGTTTTTGCACACGCAGAATACTCAGGTTAAACTTGACGAGCCTAGCATATGCAGATATGGTCTCGGAACACGGAGACCGAAAGGTCGAGCGTGAATCATATAGTAGATATGATCAACATAAACGATGTTCACCATTGAAAACTACTCCATCTCACGTGATGATCGGTCATGGTTTAGTTGATTTGGATCACGTAATCACTTAGAAGATTAGAGGGATGTCTATCTAAGTGGGAGTTCTTTAAGTAATATGATTAATTGAACTTTAATTTATCATGAACTTAATCCTGATAGTATTTTGCAAATTATGTTGTAGATCAATAGCTCGCGTTGTTGCTTCCCTGTGTTTATTTTGATATGTTCCTAGAGAAAAATTGTGTTGAAAAATGTTAGTAGCAATGATGCGGATTGGATCCGTGATCTGAGGTTTATCCTCATTGCTGCACAGAAGAATTATGTCCTTGATGCACCGCTAGGTGACAGACCTATTGCAGGAGCAGATGCAGACGTTATGAACGTTTGGCTGGCTCAATATGATGACTACTTGATAGTTTAGTGCACCATGCTTAAACGGCTTAGAATCGGGACTTCAAAGACGTTTTGAACGTCATGGACCATATGAGATGTTCCTGGAGTTGAAGTTAATATTTCAAGCAAATACCCGAGTTGAGAGATATGAAGTCTCCAACAAGTTCTATAGCTAAAAGATGGAGGAGAATCGCTCAACTAGTGAGCATGTACTTAGATTGTCTGGGTACTTCAATCGCTTGAATCAAGTGGGAGATAATCTTCCAGATAAGATAGTGATTGACAGAATTCTCTAGTCACCACCACCAAGTTAGTAGAACTTCGTGATGAACTATAATGCAAGGGATGACGTAAACAATTCCCGAGCTCTTCGTGATGCTAAAATCGACGAAGGTAGAAATCAAGAAAAACATCAAGTGTTGATGGTAGACAAAGACCACTAGTTTCAAGAAAAGGGCAAAGGGAAGAAGGGGAACTTCAAGAAGAACGGCAAGCGAGTTGCTGCTCAAGTGAAGAAGCCCAAGTCTGGTCTTAAGCCTGAGACTAAGTGCTTCTACTACAAAGGAATTGGTCACTGGAAGCGGAACTACCCCAAGTGATTGGCGGATAAGAAGGATGGCAAAGTGAACATAAGTATATTTGATATACATGTTATTGATGTGTACTTTACTAGTGTTTATAGCAAACCCCTTAGTATTAGGTACTAGTTCAGTTGCTAAGATTAGTAACTTGAAACGGGAGTTGCAGAATAAACAAAGACTAGTTGAAGGGGAAGTGACGATGAGTGTTGGAAGTAGTTCCAAGATTAATATGATCATCATCGCACACTCCCTATACTTTCGGGATTAGTGTTGAAACTAAATAAGTGTTATTTGGTGTTGGCGTTGAGCATGAATATGATTTGATCATGTTTATTGCAATACGGTTATTCATTTAAGTAAGAGAATAAACTGTTGTTCTGTTTACATGAATAAAACCTTATATGGTTACACACCCAATGAAAAATGGTTCATTGGATCTCGATCGTAGTGATACACATATTCATAATATTGAAACCAAAAGATGCAAAGTTAATAATGATAGTGCAACTTATTTGTGGCACTGCCGTTTGGGTCATATCGGTGTAAAGCGCATGAAGATACTCCATAAAGATGGCTTTTCGGAATCACTTGGTTATGAATCATTTGATGCTTGCGAACCGTGCCTTTTGGGCAAGATGACTAAAACTCCGTTCTCCAGAACAATGGAACGTGCTACTGACTTATTGGAAATAATACATACCGATGTATGCAATCCAATGAGTGTTGATGCTCGTGGCAAGTATCATTATTTTCTGATCTTCACAGATGATTTGAGCAGATATGAGTATATCTACTTAATGAAACACAAGTCTGAAACATTTGAAAAGTTCAAAGAATTTCAGAGTGAAGTGAAAAATCATCGTAACAAGAAAATAAAGTTTCTACGATCTGATCGTAGAGAAGAGTATTTGAGTTACGAGTTTGGCCTTCAGTTAAAAAACAATGTGAAATAGTTTCACTACTCATGCCACCTGGAACACCACAATGGTGTGTCCGAACGTCATAATTGTACTTTATTGGATATGGTGCAACCTATGATGTTTCTTACCGATTTACCACTATCGTTTTGGGGTTATGCATTAAAGACAGCTGCATTCACGTTAAATAGGGCACCATCAAAATCCGTTGAGACGACGCCTTATGAACTGTGGTTTGGCAAGAAACCAAAGTTGTCGTTTCTTAAAGTTTGGGGCTGCGATGCTTATGTGAAAAAGCTTCAACCTGATAAGCTCGAACCCAAATCGGAGAAATCTGACTTCATATGATACCCAAAGGAAACTGTTGGGTACACCTTCTATCACAGATCCGAAGGCAAGACATTCGTTGCTAAGAATGGATCATTTCTAGAGAAGGAGTTTCTCTCGAAAGAAGTGAGTGGGAGGAAAGTAGAACTTGATGAGGTAACTGTACCTGCTCCCTTACTGGAAAGTAGTTCATCACAGAAAACTGTTTCTGTGACACCTACACCAGTTAGTGAGGAAGCCAATGATGATGATCATGAAACTTCAGAACAAGATACTACTGAACCTCGTAGATCAACCAGAGTAAGATCCGCGCCAGAGTGGTACGATAATCCTTTTCTAGAAGTCATGCTACTAGATCATGATGAACCTACGAACTATGAAGAAGCGATGGTGAGCCCAGATTCCGCAAAGTGGCTTGAAGCCATGAAATCTGAGATGGGATCCATGTATGAGAACAAAGTATGGACTTTGGTTGACTTGCCCGATGATCAGCAAGCAATTGGGAATAAATGGATCTTTAAGAAGAAGACTGACGCTGATGGTAATGTTACTGTCTACAAAGCTCGACTTGTCGCAAAAAGGTTTTCGGCAAGTTCAAGGTGTTGACTACGATGAGAGTTTCTCACTCGTATCTATGCTTATGTCTGTCGGAATCATGTTAGCAATTGCCGCATTTTATGAAATCCGGCAAATGGATAAACAAAACTGCATTCCTTAATGGATTTATTAAAGAAGAGTTGTATATGATACAACCAGAAGGTTTTGTCAACCTAAAGGTGCTAACAAAATATGCAAGCTCCAGCGATCCATCTGTGGACTGGTGCAAGCATCTCGGAGTTGGAATATACGCTTTGATGAGTTGATCAAAGCATATGGTTTTATACAGACTTGCGGTGAAGCCTGTATTTACAAGAAAGTGAGTGGGAGCACTACAACATTTCTGATAAGTATATGTGAATGACATATTGTTGATCGGAAATAATGTAGAATTATTCTGCAAAGCATAAAGGAGTGTTTGAAAGGAGTTTTTCAAAGAAAGACCTCGGTGAAGCTGCTTACATATTAAGTATCAAGATCTATAGAGATAGATCAAGACACTTGATAAGTTTTCAATGAGTACATACCTTGACAAGATTTTGAAGTAGTTCAAAATGGAACAGTCAAAGAAAAAGGTTTCTTGCCTGTGTTACAAGGTGTGAAGTTGAGTAAAACTCAAAGCCTGACCACGACAGAAGATAGAAAGAGAATGAAAGTCATTCCCTATGCCTCAGTCTTAGGTTCTATAATATATGCCATGCTGTATACCAGATCTATTGTATGCCCTACCACTGAGTTTGGCAAGGGAGTACAATAGTGATCTAGGAGTAGATCACTGGACAACGGTCAAAATTATCCTTAGTGGAATAAGGATATGTTTCTCGACTATGGACGTGACAAAAAGGTTCGTCGTAAAGGGTTACGTTGATGCAAGTTTTTTGACACTGATCCAGATGATTCTAAGTCTCAATCTGGATACATATTGAAAGTGGGAGCAATTAGCTAGAATAGCTCCGTGCAGAGCATTGTTGACATAGAAATTCGCAAAATACTTACAGATCTGTATGTGACAGACCCGTTGACTAAAATTATCTCACAAGCAAAACATGATCACACCTTAGTACTCTTTGGGTGTTAATCACATAGCGATGTGAACTAGATTACTGACTCTAGTAAACCCTTTGGGTGTTGATCACATATCGATGTGAACTATGGGTGTTAATCACATGGTGATGTGAACTATTGCTATTAAATCACATGGCGATGTGAACTAGATTATTGACTCTAGTGCAAGTGGGAAACTGAAGGAAATATGCCCTAGAGGCAATAATAAAGTTATTATTTATTTCCTTATTTCATGATAAATGTCTATTATTCATGCTAGAATTGTATTGACCGGAAACATAATACATGTGTGAATACATAGACAAACAAAGTGTCACTAGTATGCCTCTACTTGACTAGCTCGTTAATCAAAGATGGTTATGTTTCCTAACCATGAACAATGAGTTGTTATTTGATTAACGAGGTCACATCATTAGTTGAATGATCTGATTGACATGACCCATTCCATTAGCTTAGCACACGATCGTTTAGTATGTTGCTATTGCTTTCTTCATGACTTATACATGTTCCTATGACTATGAGATTATGCAACTCCCGTTTGCCGGAGGAACACTTTGGGTGCTACCAAACGTCACAACGTAACTGGGTGATTATAAAGGAGCATTACAGGTGTCTCCAAAGGTAGATGTTGAGTTGGCGTATTTCGAGATTAGGATTTGTCACTCCGATTGTCGGAGAGGTATCTCTGGGCCCTCTCGGTAATACACATCACATAAGCCTTGCAAGCATTACAACTAATATGTTAGTTGTGAGATGATGTATTACGGAACGAGTAAAGAGACTTGCCGATAACGAGATTGAACTAGGTATTGGATACCGACGATCGAATCTCGGGCAAGTAACATACCGATGACAAAGGGAACAACGTATGTCGTTATGCGGTCTGACCGATAAAGATCTTCGTAGAATATGTAGGAGCCAATATGGGCATCCAGGTCCCGCTATTGGTTATTGACCGGAGACGTGTCTCGGTCATGTCTGCATTGTTCTCGAACCCGTAGGGTCCGCACGCTTAAGGTTACGATGACAGTTACATTATGAGTTTATGCATTTTGATGTACCGAAGGTTGTTCGGAGTCCCGGATGTGATCACGGACATGACGAGGAGTCTCGAAATGGTCGAGACATAAAGATTGATATATTGGAAGCCTATGTTTGGACATCGGAAGTGTTCCGGGTGAAATCGGGATTTTACCGGGTTACCGGGAGGTTACCGGAACCCCCCGGGAGCCATATGGGCCTTCATGGGCCTTAGTGGAAAGGTGAAAGGGCTGCCCATCAGGGCTGCGCGCCTCCCCCCTTCCCCTAGTCCTATTAGGACTAGGAGAGGTGGCCGGCCACCCTTCTCCTCTTTCCCCCTTTGGGGATTCCTAGTTGGAATAGGATTGGAGGGGAGTCCTACTCCCGGTAGGAGTAGGACTCCTCCTGCGCCACCTCTCCCTGGCCGGCGCCTCCTCCCCCCTTGGCTCCTTTATATACGGAGGCAGGGGGCACCTCTAAACACACAAGTTGACACAAGTTGATCCACGTGATCTATTCCTTAGCCGTGTGCGGTGCCCCCTGCCACCATATTCCTCGATAATACTGTAGCGGAGTTTAGGCGAAGCCCTGCTGCTGTAGTTCATCAAGATCGTCACCACGCCGTCGTGCTGACGAAACTCTTCCCCGACACTTTGCTGGATCGGAGTCCGGGGATCGTCATCGAACTGAACGTGTGCTCGAACTCGGAGGTGCCGTAGTTTCGGTGCTTGATCGGTTGGATCGAGAAGACGTACGACTACTTCCTCTACGTCATGTCATCGCTTCCGCAGTCGGTCTGCGTTGGGTACGTAGACAATACTCTCCCCTCGTTGCTATGCATCACATGATCTTGCGTGTGCGTAGGAAATTTTTTGAAATTACTACGAAACCCTACAGATCTTTATGTCTCGACCATTTCGAGACTCCTCGTCATGTCCGTGATCATATCCAGGACTCCGAACAACCTTCGGTACATCAAAACACATAAACTCATAATACCGATCATCACCGAACGTTAAGCGTGCGGACCCTACAGGTTCGAGAACTATGTAGACATGACCGAGACACGTCTCCGGTCAATAACCAATAGCGGAACCTGGATGCTCATATTGGCTCCCACATATTCTATGAAGATCTTTATCGGTCAAACCGCATAACAACATACGTTGTTCCCTTTGTCATCGGTATGTTACTTGCCCGAGATTCGATCGTCGGTATCTCAATACCTAGTTCAATCTCGTTACCGGCAAGTCTCTTTACTCGTTCCGTAATGCATCATCCCGTAACTAACTCATTAGTCATATTGCTTGCAAGGCTTATAGTGATGTGCATTACCGAGAGGGCCCAGAGATACCTCTCCAACAATCGGAGTGACAAATCCTAATCTTGATCTATGCCAACTCAACAAGTACCATCGGAGACACATGTAGAGCACCTTTATAATCACCCAGTTACGTTGTGCACACAAAGTGTTCCTCTAGTATTCGGGAGTTGCATAATCTCATAGTCATAGGAACATGTATAAGTCATGAAGAAAGCAATAGCAATATACTAAACGATCAAGTGCTAAGCTAACAGAATAGGTCAAGTCAATCACATCATTCTCTAATGATGTGATCCCGTTAATCAAATGACAACTCATGTCTATGGCTAGGAAACTTAACCATTTTTGATTCAACGAGCTAGTCAAGTAGAGGCATACTAGTGACACTTTGTTTGTCTATGTACTCACACATGTACTAAGTTTCCGGTTAATACAATTCTAGCATGAATAATAAACATTTATCATGATATAAAAAAAATAAAATAATACTTTATTATTGCCTCTAGGGCATATTTCCTTCAATTCATACTTACCACATTACTCCTAAGCAGGTCTTGAGTAAAGACAAAAAAAGTGGCACTCGAGCACCTTGCAAGTCTCTAGCTTTTCTTGAAACACAGACTTTCTAACATGCAAGCCATGTATAGCATACACGTATCAACTGTTCGCATTTGCTTTTGAGACTCGTGCAATGCATTCCTATATTTGAATCCATTGATGTATCATTTAGGATTTGACGAAAATCAGATAGCTACAAATTCATAGGTGGGCACAATTAGAATTAATAATTAATGCTCTAAATTTTAAAACTTCAATATTTTGGAAAAAACATTTGAAATGTTGGATCCAAAGTTTGCACAAAGTGTGAAATTCAATTAATTTTGAAATGTATTTCACTTAATTTCAATAATAATTCTATATATATTTCATAAAAGTTTCAAATGCATTTTGGTCATGATTTAGTAATATTTTAATATACTTTACAATAGTTTTCAAATTCATTTCAAAATTTTCAAATTCTTTTGGGATGCGTTTGGATCATGACACGACACTATTGTAATACATTTTGTAATAGTTTCAAATTCATCTGAACATTTTCGAGTTGAAGCTGCATTTGAATCTATTGTGAAATGTATTGAAATTTTACTTTGTCATTACTGAAACTAAATGAAATATTTTTTAAATTAATTGAAAAATTACTTTGTGAAAAATTGAACTCAACCAGTTTTTAAGAATCTAATAATGTTGCCTTAAGCGGTAACTATGGAACCCCATAATGGCCTAGCCACTAGCATGACACATTAACTATTACATTATTCCAAAAAATCCAAAAAACTGTTTTCATTTTAAAATGTCATCAAAACTAATTTTAAGAAAAATTAGGAGTAAGGGTAAAGCCAAATCACCAGGGAATATCACACAACCAATAGAAAAGGGAGAGACAGTTTCCACATGATACTTTTACATATTTTCTTTCTGATTTTGCAGGTCTCTTTGATAATACAAAAATATTTATGTGAAAAACTGCGTGTACTTTGACTATGAACTTTAATATATCTTGAAGAAAAAGTTTCTGCATGTGGGAAAAAAATGCACGTATTTTAAAAAAATTGAATAGAGTTGTTCACGCATATTAGCAAAAAAGAGTTGTTCATGCATGTTAGAATATATGTAAATGTAATTCTAAAATTATTTATTTATTTTCTAAAAAGATAAATAAATGTGAAAAAAAGAACAAAAGCAAAAACAGGAAAAAAAAGACAGCAAATTAAAAAAAGGAACACGTTACCGGGCCGGTCCACCAGCGCAAACGCTTCAGCCGGCGCGTCCAAGGCGGCATATAGGATTTGCCGCCTATGCTTCGTCCCCGCAGGCTCGCATCATCAGAAAAGAAAAGAAGAGGAAAGAGCGAGAGGGCTTCAACGAAGTAAAAGGAGACTGCGCCGAGCTTTCAAAAGAAAAAGGAGACTGCGCCGAGGAGTTACCAGGATTCATGGAGCCCGAGGCCTCCAAGGAGGCGGAGAAGCAGCCGATGGATGCGGAGGCCGGAGATCCAGCAGATCCCCGCGACCTAGGTAACTTGCTTAATCCCCCCGTTTTTCCGCTGTAAATCCCCAATCCGGCAACCCCACATGTAAACCTTGTTCTCGCTCCAAAGAACCAGGCTCCTGCAATCTGGCAAGGTGCAGCGCATGCTCGTGAATCATGTTCTAATAAGTGCTCTTAAGTAATTGTACTGATTCGCCAATTTTTTTTTTAATTTGGTGCAGTGTCCAGCGACGATGAGATAGACTACTCCGTGGAGCCTGAGTTCTACGACCCCGCCGTAGACGATGTCGATGAGCGCTGGGCGCACAAGCAGAGGAAAGGACGGACCTCTGACGCCGTGCTCAGCTGCCCCGCGTGTTTCACTACCTTGTGCCTGGATTCCCAGAGGTAATCCACCCTATGCTTCACATAGGGTCTCGTCTCAGAGACCACAGGGGGCTCTTGGACTATAAGATGCCTTTACATGTTTTTTTTTGGGGGTACTTTTATTATGCTTCAAAGAAACTATACGGCTTTGCAGCAATACTTCTTCCTAATGGTGAAGATTGCATTTTTCTTCTTTGAAGATGAAGACGGAACAACTTATATCTGTTACAAGTACTATTGGGATTGTGCTGTGACTGCCTCTGTGAACATGTATAGGATAATTGCGTTAGTTTGAAAAATTCATGGTAAAATTTAAGTGATACTGATTCTATAATCATGTTTAGGGAAGTTGGCGTATTGTTAATTCCATTAGGAATATATGTGAGTAAGTATTTTTCAGAGCTTCCGCATCTCTGCGTCATACTGATCAAGTGGCTGTAAGAAATAATAGAACCTCTGCATGGTTTATTTGTCTAGGATAACTGTGTACAGCTCAGTTGTTCCTAAGCATTTAATTTCTTAATTTGTCTTTGCTTATGTGAGAGGTATTCTCCTGGAAGCAGAAACCACTGTTTTAGATTAGCATGGGGAATCTATCTTACATAAATGTATCATTCTTAATTGTGCCTGTTTGTTTCCTCGTTATGAATTTGAAAAAGTAAAATTTGTTTCTACTGAACTCTTAATCTAGTTTGTTTGAACAAGAATGAGAATCCCACAAGTACGATTTGTTTGGTGTATGTTGTGAAGTCTGAAACATGAATATATCTGATTAATTGTTGTATGTTGTGAACTCTGTGATATGATTATCTCTAAAAACATTACAATGTTGTTTTGCTTTGCACAATGCTCAGAAATAGCTTGCTTTGCACAAGATAACACAACTAACCGTGATATGTACGTGCTGGCCTGCCGGCTCAGATATGTGCTGTGTTGTACCGAGTCCAGCATGGTTACGTTCTTATTGCAAATCCTCTTGCCACCCATCATGTAATTGTCTGTTTCACAAGCCTTGTACACTTACACTATATCCCCGCAGAAAAAAAAACATGTACACCACATAAAGTTGTCACTGTACTGCACAGCTCCTTGAGGATTCTATCGAAGCTTTCACTTCAGAACCCTGGATGCTTTAAATATTGTCAATTATCCGTCTTTCTGATTGTTCACCTTTATATTGGTACTGTTGACAATAGATTTTACAACGCTTAAATTGCTATTTTATACGAGTGCCAATACTAAAATTGTGGATGGTTTTTTCTGATGTTCAGGCACGAAAAGTATGTTAACCAGTACCGTGCAATGTTTGTGTGCAACTGCAAGGTCAAGACTGATCAGATTCTACGGGAGGGGAAAGGAAAAAGGAAGAATCGGAAAGTAACGGCTGTTGATTCTACTACACCAGAAGTTGAAAACAAGGGGCCAGTTTATCACCCTGTTTGTTGTGAGATCTGCTCAACTGAGGTTGGAGTGTTTGATGAAGATGAAATTTACCACTTCTTTAATGTCATTCCTAGTAACTCATGAACCTTCTGATGTTGTGAGAATAGTTCTCGTAGTGCCGTTTTTGTCGATCCAGAGCTGATGTGGTAGTATGCGAGTTATTGTTTTCTTTTCATGATATCAAGTTAAACCTGCCATCCTTCATGAAAATTATATTCTGGCATCATGGAGAATTTGGATCATCTGAAATGACAGAATTTTCAGAGGGGAAGAATCAATCTTGCAAAATCGAAGCAAGTGGATAAACATGAATTGCATATGGTAGCTTATAGGCTTGAAAAGCAGCATGTTACTATCTTCAAGTCTTGGCTTATAGGGAATGTGTACTTTTCTTTTAGCATCAACAACTTTATTTCCTCATATAATAGACATATCGTTTACAACTTGAGGAAGAATGAAGTCTGGGATATTAGCGTCTCAGAATTCAGACGAACTAGACATAAAGGAGTGTTTGGCTAAACTATCAATGATTGAATTAGCTTCTCTGCAACAGAAATAGTAGCCAACACTTCCAAAGCGAGATGAGTACGTTCAGCTAACACCGCCACATCCGGGACCCATATAATCATTTGCATGGTAACCGACTCATCAGATTCAATAACCAGCTTGTTGCATCCTATTTTCCTTGCCAGATAAAGACCATTCCGGATAGCATTTATCTCCTCTGATTCAGCATTGCAAACATGAGGTAAAACCCAAGTCGCAGCAGTTATGAAGTTCCCTTTGTGGTCTCTCGCCACCGCACCACTAGCTCCGCTAAGAGTTTCAAGGTGAAAAGATGCATCAACATTTATCTTAACAGTGCCATCAATCGGTTTCCGCCAGGTATGGATTTCTTTCTTGGTAGGTTGATTCGGTGTTGCAGCTCTAAAAAAATTAGTTGCCAGAACCAGGATTGAGACACCCGAGCGACTAGGCTCCTGGACAGTCTCTCCTTTTCCAATTTGACGCCTTTGCCACCATATATACCACATAGCTATCAAGATTAGCTCTGCCTTTGGAAGTTCATCAATCATCTCGTGGTTTTTCAACAAAATTTCTAGAGTAATTGAACCGGACCTGTCTTGAACTAGTGCACGTTGGACAACATCCTGTAAGCCAAGTTCGGTCCATACATGTGTACTTTTCTTGGAAGGAGGGGGATGTTTTTCTAGAATGACCTTAACCGTATTCAAACTTGACAAATTACAAGTACAATGCTTTAGATTATGGACCCTGATAAGTGGCATGAACACATGGCTACCGTGAACATTTTTTATAGCAAATTTAGTAACGTGAGGATGGCAACTTCTTTTCAGATGGCAAATTTCAGTTTTCTTTTTTTGAATTTCCTTTTTTCTTTTGGATGACAACTTTAGTTGAAAAAAACGTCAGGGCCGGAGTGCTTCGTGCCATACATGTGGCACTTACCATTTGGGAAGATTATAGATCTGAGAAATCACAAAGTAACTCTTGTAACAAAGAACTACAAAGAAATTTTTCAGAAATATCTTCTCCATGGTATCAATCTTTGCAACACGAAATACCACCAAGGCTTTAGTAAAGAGACTACAACCAAATCGGAACCGCGACAATGCCACCCGTACCTGCACATGTCATGTGGGGCACGTCTTACAGACGTGGGCCGCGCGGCCAGGAGCAGCCGACGGCCGCATCAGGCAAGGCGCAGGCTGGACAGGAGTCCTGATCCGAGCACATTAGTTCCTAGACTAGTTTGTTTCGTATAGGTTTCTAATTTGTTATTAGCCCATGGGGCCTTTATATATCAGATAGTTAGCACCCTTTAGGGACAAGCAATAAAGTTATTTCCTTCTATCTTCTCCTCCCGCATCATAGAGCAGCCAGGCAAAAACCCTAGCGCTCCTATCCACCGCGACTACGAACTACGTAGTCGAGGTCCTGCTGTCTTGGGCACCGAGGCCCTTGACAACTTGGTATCAGGTTCCAGGCGATCCTCCTCCTCGTCCACGCTCCATCCGCCGGCCGCTTTCCCCCCTGTGTCCGCGCCCAGCTCCCCGACATCGCCACAATCCGCTGCCGCCTCGGTCACTTCCGGCATGGCAGAACCGACCACCGCGGATCTGGCTAAGATGATCGAGGCCTTGACGGCCACGGTGACGTCCCTGCAGTCGTCCGTCACCGCACTCCAGAAGGACAAGTCCTCCTCCTCGTCCAGCGCTGACGCCGCCCATGATGGGCAGCACCACAATGATCGGCCGCCCAGGTTCCAGAAGATGGACTTCCCCAAGTTCGACGGCAAGTCTGATCCGCTCGCCTTCATCAACAGATGCGAGTCCTTCTTCCATCAACAACGGATCGCCGAGGAGGAGAAGGTGTGGATGGCGTCCTACAATCTCGAGGGTCCTGCCCAACTATGGTATATGCAGGTCCAGCACGACGAGGGCACACCTCCGTGGCGCCGCTTCTCCGAGCTGCTCAATCTCCGCTTCGGGCCACCGCTGCGCGCTAACCCGCTGGGCGAACTAATGGCGTGCAAACGCACGACGTCCGTCGTCGACTTCCAGGAGCGGTTTGAGGCACTCCTTCCCCGGGCAGGCACCTTATCCGAGACACAGAAAGTGCAGATCTTCACCGCGGGACTCCAGCCACCCCTCAGCCTCGACGTGGAGATCCATAACCCACAGTCCCTCGCCGTCGCCATGAGCCTCGCCCGCAAATTGGAGCTGCGCGACCAGTGCGCGCTTTCCGCCGCGCCACCGGTGCGTTTTCCACAGAAGGGCATCCTGCCGACACCAGGACCACGCCTCGCGCCCCCCGCTCCGGCCCCACCAGCCGCACCTCAGCAGGGCCACAATCTGCCGGACGGACGCCCCATCAAGCGTCTCTCCCAGACAGAGATGGAGGAACGCCGTCGCCTGGGCCTTTGCTTCAACTGTAACGAGAAGTTTGGCAGGGGCCACAACCGCGTGTGCCAGCGCATCTTTCTCCTCGACTTAGCGCCGGACGACGACGACGACGACGCGGCCTCCGCCACTGATGATGCATCGCGGGCCGACCCTCAAATCTCGCTCCACGCGATCGCCGGCGTGCGCACGAGTGAAACCATGCAGATGCAGATTACTCTCGGAGGTGTCTCCCTCCTCGCCCTGATCGATTCAGGCTCCACCCACAACTTCATCGCCGAAGAGGCGGCCGCTCGTGCTACGTTACCGCCCCCCACCACAGAGAAGATGCGCGTCACGGTGGCCAACGGCGAGCGCGTTCCGTGCCAGGGCGCGTACCGCGTCGTGCCCTTCCGCATCGGCCACGAGGAGTTCGCGGAGGATTTCCTCGCCTTGCCGCTCGCGGGCTACGACATCGTCCTGGGCACGCAGTGGCTGGCGTCGCTCGGACCGATCCTGTGGGATTTCCGAGCCCTCTCCATGACATTCTGGCGACGGGGCCATCGGGTGTGCTGGCACGGCATTGCAGGACCGGACGGGCCAGCCCTAAAATCATGCAGCGGCCGCGACTTCCTGGACGCCATCATCACCGAGTTCGACGGCATCTTCGCCGACCCCTCCGGCGTGCCACCGCCCCGCAGCCGCGATCACGGCATCACCCTGCTACCTGGTTCCGCCCCGGTGGCCGTCCGTCCGTATCGATACCCGGCCGCGCACAAGGACGAGCTGGAGCGTCAGTGCGCCGCCATGCTCGCCCAAGGTATCATCCGTGCGAGTTGTTCCGCATTCTCGTCCCCGGTACTGCTAGTCCGCAAGGCCGACGGGTCCTGGCGCTTCTGCATCGATTATCGCGCCCTGAACGCCATTACTGTCAAGAATGCGTTCCCGATTCCGGTGGTGGACGAACTCCTCGACGAGCTACGGCACGCTCGTTTCTTCACCAAGCTCGATTTACGTTCCGGCTACCACCAGGTGCGGATGCGTGCGGAGGACATCCCGAAGACAGCTTTCCGTACTCATGACGGCCTCTACGAGTTTCTGGTGATGCCGTTCGGACTCTGCAACGCGCCGGCCACGTTCCAGGCCCTCATGAATGATCTGCTGCGGCCATACCTGCGCCGTTTTGTTCTCGTCTTCTTTGACGACATCCTCATTTTCAGCGAGACATGGGCTGACCATCTCCGACATGTGCGCACCGTCTTCACGGTCCTGCACCAGCACCGGCTCTTCGTCAAGCGCTCCAAATGCGCGTTCGCCGTTGAATCAATCGCATACCTGGGTCACACCATCTCCGCTGCAGGCATGGCCATGGATCCGGAAAAGGTGCAGGCAGTGGCGGACTGGCCGCAACCACGCTCGGCGCGCGCGGTTCGGGGCTTTCTCGGCCTTGCGGGGTACTACCGCAAGTTTGTCAAGGACTTTGGCGTGGTTGCCGCGCCCCTGACGGCCCTCCTTCGCAAGGATGGTTTCTCTTGGTCGCCGGAGGCGGCAGCAGCTTTTAACACCCTCAAGACGGCAATCACCACGGCTCCCGTCCTCGCGTTACCGGATTTTACACGGCCGTTCATCGTCGAGTGTGACGCATCGACGTACGGTTTCGGGGCCGTCCTTCTTCAGGACCACCACCCGGTGGCTTTCTTTAGCCGGCCAGCCGCGCCACGTCACCGTTCCCTGGCAGCGTATGAACGGGAACTCATCGGCCTGGTGCTCGCGATTCGCCACTGGAGGCCGTACCTATGGGGGCACCAGTTTGTGGTAAAAACGGATCATTACAGCCTCAAATTTCTGCTTGACCAGCGTTTGGCCACCATCCCACAGCATCATTGGGTTGGCAAACTCCTGGGATTCGACTTTACGGTGGAGTACAAGGCAGGTAGTACCAACACGGTGGCGGATGCATTTTCCCGCCGCGACACGGAGGAGACGACGATCATGGCGGTCTCGGGGCCTCGTTTCGACTTCATCAATCGCCTCCGGCAAGCGACGTCCACTGATCCGGCGCTCGTCACACTGCGGGAGGATATCACGGCAGGTGCGCGGCAACAGCCTTGGGCGCTCTCCGACGGCCTCGTTACTTTCAACGGCCGCCTCTACATTCCGCCGTCATCCCCGCTACTCCAGGAGATTCTCAGTGCCGTGCACGATGATGGGCATGAAGGCGTCCTGCGCACATTGCATCGTCTCCGCCGCGATTTCCACGCACCTAACCTTCGCAAGACGGTGCAGGAGTACGTCCGCAATTGCGGTACTTGCCAGCGGTACAAGTCCGAGCACTTGCACCCCGCTGGGCTGCTACTGCCGCTGCCGGTGCCCACGGGCGTGTGGACTGACATCGGCATCGACTTCGTGGAAGCGCTTCCTCGAGTAGGCGGGAAGTCTGTCATCCTCACCGTGGTGGATCGCTTCAGCAAGTATTGCCATTTTGTGGCGTTAGCCCACCCATACACGGCAGAGTCAGTGGCACAGGTGTTCTTCGCTGAGGTTGTTCGTCTCCATGGCGTGCCGCAGTCCATGGTCTCTGACCGCGACCCCGTCTTCACCTCCGCTTTTTGGCAAGAGCTCATGCGCCTCACGGGGACAAAGCTGCACATGACGTCAGCATTTCACCCGCAGTCGGATGGTCAAACGGAGGCTGCTAACAAGATCATTGTGATGTATTTACGGTGTCTTACCGGGGATCGTCCCAAGCAGTGGCTCCGGTGGCTTCCCTGGGCTGAGTACATATACAACACCGCCTACCAGACAGCAACCCAAGAGACTCCGTTCAAGCTTGTGTATGGCCGTGACCCTCCCACTATTCGCTCTTACGAGCCCGGCGACACACGGGTAGCTGCAGTGGCCAGGAGCATGGCTGAGCGCGACGAACTTATCGAGGACGTCCGCTATCGTCTACAACAGGCACAGGCGGTCTATAAGTCCTACTACGACAGACGTCATCGGGACATTCGACATGAGGTGGGCGATTGGGTTTGGCTTCGCCTTCGACAGCGCGCCGCGTCCTCTCTCAACTTGCCAACCAGGGGCAAGCTCAAGCCACGATTCTATGGGCCGTACCGCATTTCAGAAGTGATCAACGACGTGGCATACCGTCTTGAGCTTCCGGCACGCTCGCGCCTCCATGACGTGTTCCACGTGGGCCTCCTCAAGAAGTTCTTCGGCATTCCTCCAACTACACCGCCGGGATTGCCTTCGATCCACAACGGGGCGGCTGTTCCAGAACCAGAGCGCGTGACTCGTGCGCGCCTAGCACGCGGCGTTCGCCAGCTACTCGTCCACTGGAAGGGTGAAGCAGCTTCGTCAGCTACATGGGAGGATCTTGACAGTTTCGTCGAGCGCTACCCCGCTTTTCAGCTCGAGGACGAGCTGCTCGTCGAGGGGGGGAGAGATGTCATGTGGGGCACGTCTTACAAACGTGGGCCGCGCGGCCAGGAGCAGCCGACGGCCGCATCAGGCAAGGCGCAGGCTGGACAGGAGTCCTGATCCGAGCACATTAGTTCCTAGACTAGTTTGTTTCGTATAGGTTTCTAGTTTGTTATTAGCCCATGGGGCCTTTATATATCAGATAGTTAGCACCCTTTAGGGACAAGCAATAAAGTTATTTCCTTCTATCTTCTCCTCCCGCATCATAGAGCAGCCAGGCAAAAACCCTAGCGCTCCTATCCACCGCGACTACGAACTACGTAGTCGAGGTCCTGCTGTCTTGGGCACCGAGGCCCTTGACAGCACATACTTCACTACCTTCATATATATATTTCAAATATCCACTCGAGTCACCCATCCAAAAGGATGAAAAGCCATAATAACCTTTGAACATACTTGGGCCCTGGATGATCCTCTAGAGATACATGGTGTCGAAGAAGAAGATCCTCACCAAAACGCTAAAGAACAACTGCAAAGTCACAACGAACCAAACCAACAAAAGAGACAAAAATCTCTACCACAATTCATCAGATCCATATGGACAAATATACGAGGACATAAACCTAAAATATGTAACATTGGACACACCAAACCTGCAGAGACACAAACTCTTTGGCTCTGTAAGTTCAAAATCATGTACTTTCATGCTTACGTTGACACAATCAAGGACAAGGCCGTCGAAACTTGCTTCATCATGTACTTTTTGTTTTGTGGGGATTACTTCTCATCTAGTACATTTTTTTGAGGCGATTACTTCATCATCCACTTTCATGTACGGTAGTAGCGTCCATCCTTATTATGTACGGTAGTAGCATCCATCCAAAATCATGTACGGTAGTAGCATCCATCATCCACTTTTTTGAGGGGATGCGTCCAAGGTCCAACAAGCCCAGAGGCCAGGGTATATAATACTCGCTCGCTCCCGAAAAACTTGTGTTAGATTTGTCGGAATTGTCTAAACACTCCAAGTCTTCAAATCTAGACAAGTTTTCTGGAAGCGGAGGTACCATCATATTAATGTGGTTATATAAATATCCCCCCGTTCCTAAATATTTGTTTTTGTAGAGATTTCAACAGGTAACTATATACGAAGCAAAATGAGTGAATCTACACTTTAAAATATGTCTATATACATCTGTATGTTGTAGTTCATTTGAAATGTTTAGAAAGACAAATATCTGGGAACGGAGGGAGTAAGTGTTTATCAAATCCTATTCATGATTTACCTTATTTTTGTTCAGAAGTTTAGTAAGTAAATTGAAGTGAAATTTGTTCAGAAGGTAAATAGATCAAGTTGATTGATCTCATATGGAAAAGATTGGACGAAAGAGTGATGTGAAGAAAAATGAAACATGAGCTTGCATTATTTTTAGAGTGAATTCCACATTTTAACCCCTATATATGCATTTGTGACACTATTTACCCGTCGAGTGAAAATTCGTCTAGAATACCCTTTTTAGAAGCAGCTTTGGGCTCTCGTATTCTGATGCATGTCCATTAGGCAAGGTATAAGGTGATGTCCGGAGTCAAAAATATCTGGATGATGACGATGAATGAAACAAACGGACAAGAAAAGTCTGGACATAATTGTCAATGATGCCCTTCAATCTTTACACAGTTTTTTAGAAAACATTGGCACAACATGCAGATCCTATCTAATATAAACAAGGAAACTGCAAAACTAAGGTAAAACCGTGTTAACAGTCTTCAAAATCTGATATTTCAATAGAAGTTCCACTAAATGGGGTAATATGTGTCACAAATGTACAACTCTAGGGTAAAAAGTGAAATTGACTCCTTTTTAATTTTGAACATTCTTGCTTCACATGATAGAATTGTTTCCCAGACGTGCATTTTTTACTTTTGTCGCCCAACAAATTCATGCACCAGTAGCCGATGATGCCTAGTAAAGTCAACATGGATTACAACGAGAAGCCAATTTTTTTTTTCAGAAAAGGAGGAGGACCCCCGGCCTCTGCATCTGGACGATGCATGCAATCACTTTATTAATTATTCATACAAGACCTTACAAAGACATACAACAGTAAGACTAAAGCCACCGTCTAGACAACAGGTGTCGCTACTCCTATCCAGTTGATGAAGGGATGCTGATAGTCTGGACCTAATACCAAACAGACATCGCAGTCAAACCTAACATCTAAGACCTGAAGTCCCAACCAGGACGCCTGTCGGGTATGGGGTACCCACCAGTCCGGTGCACTCCTCAACTAGGACGCCTGCTGGGTATGAGACTGTCGCAGCCACCTGCCGCCAATCCATCTTCAGTGTTGTACTGCTGCATCTACCTTTCCCGGTCTAGCTGTCGTCGATGCCACCACGACGCCAGAAAACGCCACCATCCTGCGCTCGTCCATCATCACACGCCCACCGGCGAGACCCCGATGCTCCATGCCGCTGAGACCCACCGATGTCGACGTGCCAGATGCCACGCCGCTCCTCTATCGCGAACACCACCTGCTGCCACTGGTCCCATCCCCTCCGCCTGTTGTTCCTCTAACCGAGCACCCAAACACCCCAGGCGGCGCCTCCAAGAAGGGTACGACACACGCAGTGCCGCCGCCGCCCAATCTAAAGAGATTTTGGGTTTTTACCCGGGCATGGGGTCGGGGTAGAGGGCAGGGACCTCGACGGCGCCTGCAAGTAGGAGAACGACGACCCTGGTCGTCACCACCGTCGGGATGAACGAGTCATCCAGAGTTTCCTCCGGTGCGATCTCACCTCTACCAGCCCTCGCGAACACACCGGGGCCGACGGCCACGATCGTAAGCCACCAAGTGCAGCGGGAGAAGGCTTGCGGCGAGGAGGAGATCCACCGGCAACTCACCGCCCACGCGGTCAATATGCCGTCCATCCCCCATCCGCGAACGTCACCAGCCGAGGGCGCCGTTGACATGCCAAACGAGGCCGCCGCCCCAGGTCCAGTTTCCTCCACGAAGGCCGGAGTGGCGAGATCCGCCACGAGCGACGAGATCCGGTACCCCGTGGCCGACGCCATCGCCCAAGCCCGCCGTCGACCGATCCCGCCACCACCGGGAGTCCCACACCCATGGATCTGGGCGCCCGTGCACCGCCGCGAGCCCGCCGCATTCGGAATCCGCCACACCGCCGGGAGGGCCGCACCCCGCGGATCAGGACACCCGCGCCACCACGGATCCGGGAGAGGGAGGATAGACCCTCCTCCGCCGCCGTCACACGCACGGGCTTTGCCCGATGCCGACCATCGGCAGGGATGGAGAGGGAGAAGGGCGCTGGATGGAAACTAGGCGGCGGCAGCTGTGCCCTCCCGAGGCGTGGGAGCGACGCGAGAGGGGGTATCTTCTCACAACAAGAAGTCAATGGCAAAGGCCTTCTTATCTTACGCCTGCCATTACAAAAGAAATTTTTTCAACAAAAATGTGAATTAGGAAGGATTGGTCGACGAAATATGAATCGGAGACTCCCCAAAATCATGCTAAGAATAGCTAGGATTTCCAGAAGAAGATAGTCTAGAGAAGACAATAAAAATAAAATGTAGAATGGTACTCTCTTATTCTTATCTCTAATAACAAGACACTCCTAAAAGTACGGTGAGACCACATTGTTGCTAAGAGATCATCTCTTAATTAAGAGAAGGTGAGTCGTTTCTGTTGATTTCTCTTTCCTCCATCAACTAAGACTAACCTTTTGGCGGGCATTGCCGAGTTCTGCATGAAGACCCATAGAAAGGTAAGTTGTTATCCTTACCCTTCGCTGGAGCGACGACTGCAGGGGGCTTATCGTCTGTTTGAACTGATGGCCAAACATTTTGTATGGTGCACTACTGTCTACTATCAGATTGGAAGCAAAAGGTTCTAGAATTTGGCAACCAATTGGATACCAAGACGGCTAATAAGAGGACCAGCATGTTTAGCCTGTACAGCTTCTGAATGGCATTGCTTAAGCAGTTCAGGCACCAACTATTCAGAGAGAACATCTGTTTTCTTCATGTACGGTATATACATTTTGGTATCGACACTGAAAGTAATCAGACAAATTTTGTGGTTTATCTCTGTAACGCGAGAAGTAATGCAATCTAATGCTCAGCCAGATCACCTTGGTAAAAAAAAGTGAAAAAAGAAAGAAAGAAAAAGAAACCGTGTTTCAGTTCTGAATCTATTCAACGTTGCTATTTGTAATTTTCTGAGACCATTTCCACAAGCTTGTCATGAAGAGCACCGTTTGTCGCCAGAACACCACCCGAAGGATAGATGATTCTACGCCCGGTTAGGTCAGCTCCAAAATCCAATGGTTTCCCGCTCCAATCACATGTCTGTCAGTTTATCAATTTAGAGACTCATAAGTATAGCTATAATGTTAAGAATCAATAGACAAATGGACATTTCTTGTATCCCTGGCCTAGCAAACGTGACATACCTGACCTCCAGCTTCCTCAACACAAATTACCCCAACAGCATGATCCCAAGCCTACGTGAACAGCCGGAGTAGAAAGGATCAGTACAAGTGCAAACTAAGCCAGCAAGCTGTCTAACTTGTCACACAGTACAACGGAAAATTCAAGCAAGAGGTCACCTTGAGTAGTTTTTCCGCCCGTGCTAGGAGGATAAAAACTGACATTCTCCCACAAGCTACCAAGAGATACTTGGACAAGCTAAAAAAGCAGCAACAATAAGGTCAGATCACGGTAAATCATATATTAACTAATCGATACGATATTAGTCTAAGATAGTCACTACCAACCTAAGATAGATATTTTCTAGGAAAACTAAAAGCAATAAGGTAGCAGGGCAGCATAAGAAAGAAAAAGGATGGCTCCATTTCAGATTATGCTCACAACCTAGTACTCTCTCCGTCCCATAATATAAGAACGTTTTTCAAGCTATGTTAACTTGAAAAACGTTCTTATATTATGGGACCGAGGGAGTAGTAAACAACATCTTTATGAAATATCCATTGAGAACTTGTTAGGATGGCGATAAAATAACTGCCAATCCTTGAAAAGCCTTGTGCTGATTCACTAGGGCCATATTTAAATTGGTTAGGCAGGTAAACTAGCATGCGCGCATTGTCACGAGGAAACTGCAACATACCTTCCACCGCAAGAATTTTGGAGAAGAATTTTGTTCTCATCTCTCGGCTCAGATTCATCCATTGTCGAGCTGAAGTGGGCAGATAATGGCATCATATCCCAAGTATGGCTATCAACAATGCAGAAGCGTGCCATGTGTGCAACTGAACAGGGATCAACATAGCATCTCTTCCACACATCCGCTGCTGTTGTCAATTGGCCAATCTCAGCAGACATGGGCCTAGACCAAGTACCACAACCTACATGAGACACCATAAGGATGCCATGGCCAGGATAAGCTGCAATACTTTCATCTTCCGTGTCGCCTACGGTAGTATCGGTCAAATTTGGGCATCCCATGACTCCTAGTGCTAATTTTCCATCCACCACAAGAGCCAAACCCACCTAAGGACCAAGCCAAAAAGATTCATATTAGAAGAAAGAGAGTAAGAAAACAACGTGACCAAGATCTAATGCTAAGAAATCACTGAGCAAATCCTTATCGAACAGTGACCAAATAGGAGGAAGCATGCTTCGTATTCAGACATGCAAAACTGATGGATTTTGGTACTGACAATGAGTCAAAAGGAAATATGCCTCATAAAAAAAATCACATGTGTTCTTACTTCTTACCCTCGGTTAATCAATGATTTATTTGAATGAAAGACTAGGCAGAAACGTCAAGCTACAAACCTCAAAAGTATGATAAACCACACAATGCAAAAGCATGCATCTAAATTACCAATGCTACATGCAGTGGCTGACCAAAGTACTGGAACAAACTACATAAATAGTGTCAATACAGATAAGGGTGTACCGAAGCAAACTTCTACAGATAAATGATAGGACAGACCAGTGCTAGAAGCTCCCACACCAGGCAAGGGAAGAATTATACGAGGCAAGCCTTAACCCTGCATGATGCAATGCAGAGAGGCCGGGTCGAGAACCCAGGACCTCTTGGCACAAGTGGGGAGTACTTCACCACTGCGCCAGGCCTCTCCCTTGTGTAAATACAGATAACCCCACAAAAGTAAGCATCGCCAACACAAATGTGGCTACCAAGAAAGACCCATGAGTCCCATGCTTGTTCGGTGGGAATAACATTTCTTGTGCATGCATGAATGTGCAGCCCATAACAAAGGTGTATGCTTGTGCGGTGTTGCAGCATGCTCTAACAATGGCTGTGTTCCAGATTTCAGTGGTGAGTGATCAACAAAATCTAATCATGAGTCATACAATGAATACAAAGAGACATACCACATACAAAGAATCCTCTCCTTTCAGGAAACCCTTGGTACCATCAATTGGGTCAAGTAGCTGCAAAATCAAAGCATCATCTTTATTCACTGGAACTAACTTTTGCAGATCCGGATGTATGATTAATAAAACTTTCATAGCTTACCCAATAAGTAGCAGGATTTGAATCAAAGGAGACAACATCCTTGCCTCCTCTGTCAATAGCTCTCAACACATCATCATGAGTTAAAGGAGGACCGTTGTTACTCACTTCTTTTGAGACAAAACTTGAAATGGATTCAACAAGTGTATTACTATTACTATCAGTAGCACTAGACGACCGTATAAATGCTGAGTCCTCTTCTGCCACCAGAGGTATCGATGGAAACAATTGTTGTAGCTCTTCCAATGGGACCATGGAAGAGGTGGAATCAGACAAGAGTGCAAAGTGCATATCATAGGCTGAACTGAGGAAGTGAATTATGAATTACCAAAGCTGATAAGGGCCTGAACTCCAAAATCTGCAATTGTCACATGAGTTTGATCGTTCTTTTCAAGAATCTTCTCGTCACCTACAAGCATTGATGCCCTCACCTGTCAAGGCAATCAATTTAACCAGCAAAATAAGCTCAGGTTGCTCGATTATTTTCAGCGACATGTCAAAAAACATTTAAAATTTAAGAAATCATAATTGGATGATAAATTGGCAACTCAAAAAGTTCAAAACTCGGGCTTAGTATAGTCTTTTTCCTCTGAAACCTGTGGTGTTAGTAAACCTGACTAGAACAAAATTGTTTTTCTGCTGCTAAACAAGGGTAATTTTCTAATAATGGCTAAATTGTATCTCTTCTACCTTTAGTTTTTGTGATTTTTCTAAGTAACCCTGTAGGTTAATTCTTGTTCTAGACATGATTTCAGTTTCCTGTCACAGACATACTTATTAAATTTGCAATGCACTATGACCTATCCTGGCTATTGGAACATTTTGAATGACTAAAGTGGTGCTCTAGACACGTTTAAAAAAAGTTTCATAAGCTGACATAATACTGAGTAGACTACATCCTGCTTCAAAATATTGGTGGTTCACTCTGTACTATATTTTCCTGTGGCAAACTTTATACCAGAGAAGGACCTTCGCACACGGGAAGTCTCATGGTTTCATCAAAGCTTCCCCGTGTTGGCATTGCTGGAGATCGACATTATGGTGCTCCACATAAAAATGCAAATTAGTTGACGATTTGTAAAATCTCTGCTCAGCTCTGTAGCCGACTAACTAGCCGAGTTTTCAGTTCAGGAAAGAAACTAAATGAGTTTCGGAACGCCCAAAATCCGCACACCACAATGCCGGAATCTGACTTTACCAAAGGACCATATCAGTTTATTAGTGTATTACACTGTACAGTCGCACGATATCACCGAACGGAGAATAATCCCGCGCCCAAATCTGACAGGCCTCCAGTTTCTCAAACGGACACATCGAAAGGAGAGGGGACGAGTTGAACTCACATCCACGCAGAGGCGGCAGGCGCGCTCGACGGAGGCGACGGCCGCGGCGAGCTCGCGGTGGTGGGAAGTGCGGTCCGGCGGGAAGGGCAGCGCGCACACCTCATGCGCGACCGGTGCCGCCGCCGCCGCCCTGTCCAAGAACAATAAAGGGTGAGCCAACGAGGTGGCGGCTTGCTGTCAGAACTGACATAGTTGGGGTTAGGATCGTCCGGAGGTTGGCGAGGGCACGACCTTACGGAGAGGCGGGAGGGAGGATGCAACGGCGGGGCAATGAGCCTGCACTGCCGGACGACGAGGAGGCGGTGCGGCGGAAGCGAGAGGTGGAGGAGCGGCATGTGTGCGTGCGCGCGCGCGTGTGGCGGGAGCAGAACGGCCAACTCATTTTTGCAGGGATGCGTGTTCGCATGGACCGCCAATACGGTACGGGATAGGGATTACGTGACGCACAGATGTTGGGCCTGCTTGTCCCCAGTCTGCACCACTTCCGTCCACTTCTGAATTTTTTTGGTCCATCTCGCTCCAGCTAGGTACCATATGATTGTGTCCTACTGATATCTCTACTACTACTATGATCAGCAAATTTTAAACTTGAATTTGCCACTGGCCCTGACGTGGACCACTTCTTAGCCGTTGATTTCTTTCACAAAGTGAATGTGAATTGATACTGCTTATCAATTTATTATAGCAAACACAACCGATCCAATGGTTGTAATTTCTGGAATTCGCTACATGAGCTCGTGCATCAAAATGAGTTATGCTAGATTCTTCTGGACTTGTCCACACACTACACCTGCACACCTCCTGCACCCTCACGTGGTGGTGCTTAAAAAAGGTTCATCGTGATTGTTTTCCTACCCACTCATTATTTTTTTTGGCAAAATCTAAGGCTTTTTATTACATTTATTGCACCGTCAAACTGTTTATAGTTAGGTTGGCCAAACCAAACATGGTAGTCAGTGATGGAGCTTCTCAAGGGCCAACCTGGGCTGTTGTCCTCCAGACCAAATTTTTGTTTTTTGATACCCCTTAATATTTGACCCACGTGTCTAGGAAAATCAGCCCAGAACACATATACTTGGCCCACCCAGCTCAATGCCCCCCCCTAGAATTCAGCCCAAGCTCTGCCACAACATACAGTATCTCATTTGCTGTCTAACCAAGAGCCAACATTTATGGCATGTGCCTTCTACTAGTATAAACAGTCCGGTTGCAATGATGGCATTTGCACTCAAGGTTATTGAGCGATAGACTAAGAGCAACTCTAGGAGAGTCACGTGTTGATAGTCTTCACATATCATCTGTCAAGCCGGAGCCGGTCTCTTGGAATGACAAGGAGCAAAAGTCGTCCTCCTCGCCACCGCATTTGCAACGGACGAAGAGTTTGCACGACAGATCGAGATCGTGCTTGAGTGGACGATGATCGACCGAGGGTCGGCGTCGCAGTCCCCTTCAGGCAACCGCGGCATCCAAATCGGACGTCATGCGAAGGAGGAGCCGCCATCCACGTCGCGCAACCACGGTGTCTAGATCAGACGTCTCGTGAGGGAGGAGCCTTCTGTAAGAATGAAGTATGTCTACCAGAGGGGTTGAATGGGAGTTTTAAATTTTCTTTGGAAAACTTAAATCTCTCAATACCCAGCAGCGGAATAAGTGAAGAACAAACTACAGTGAACTAAAACAGGGTACCGAAGGGAAACTAGAACATGCATCGAAGCAAATCAAACGAATGAACGCAACGAAGGTAAACTAGAGTGATAGAGGTAATCGATGATGCTCGATGGCGATAGGTATTAGTTCGACCAGTTCGTCCTTCTACACAAGGACTATGTCTGGTTGGAGGGGCTATGACTTAACACGGAAGATAAACTCTGTTCACCATATTCTCCTCGACAATCGATTCGTCAACCGATGTCGATCACTCGTGGTAGATACTTGAAGGTGCTCTCCAAACCTTTCCAGACTTATTCTTCGAGAACCACAATTACTCTTGGTCCCTGAAGAAATTGACATCTAACCGTCTAGAGAGTTTGCAGCTCTCAAGAGTAATAGGCGGAGCGTACTAAACTTAGATTCTAGTGATGCTGAACCACTATCTAATTCTTCGGCTCCAGGGTTTTTCTCTCGGTGGATTTTAACTCAAATCGCTCGGAGAGTGGGTTACTCAACATACTTCTTAGAATCAAACGGAGCAGCCACTGGACAAAGCCGACGCGGGGTGGCTATTTATAGCCGCAACCTTCCCAGATGGGAAATGACCATTTTGGACTGGACATCCAACGAATGGCCAACCAACACGTTCACAACGGTCGGATTTTGGAGCAACAATAACATTACTTGAGGAACAAGTAATGCTAACTCCTCGGTCCAAGGCAAATCTCTCATAGCGAAGAAGATCACAGTCTCTTGCTGGCAAGTACGAGCACAAAGAGATTTCTCTCACAACTTTCATAGGATTTGGGTTTAGCATTAGAGAATCAAAGTTTCGAACGGTATACCCCTCTTAATAGTACGATGGTCCTATGACTCAATGAAAGAAGAAGAACAACGAAATAAATGCTACGTCTTCATCTCGTCTTCATTCTTCCTCGAGCACAGTCATTTGCTTCGAACATGCACCGAACCAATTGCTTAAACTTCAGCAATTTTTAGGGGTCACTCTTGTTAGCTTTATCTCCGGTGATAACCTTCACTGCCACGCGGGAAGATTATCCTCGATACTTCAGGGACCTGTTACTATGTGTGCACTAGCAAACACATAAGTCCCATACTGTTTATGTCAACAAACTCCAAAACATAAGGGGTCTATCATTAAACCAACAATCTCCCCCTTTTTGGACGGTTGTTGACAAAATAGATAATCATCAAAGTGAAGATAGATATATGAAAAGTAGAATAAACAAGAGTGAACCTGCATTACTTGACTCGATGATGAAATAAACTCCCCTAGATGTATGCAGGGTCAATTTATGTACAATGAGGTTCCTTGCAATTCATTTGAATGTGTGGATAATTTTCAATCATACGAGGTAATGATTCACAATGATGATCAGTAATCCAACGAGAATATGGCACAATCATTCATGACTTCTGATAATGATTCCACGTGCAAAGCAAATACTTCGAGAGAGAATAGTGCAGTAGGTGGGGTTATCAATATTACAACCCATATTAGAAGTTATACATTAGAGCACAAAACAGGCTTAAATTGTCTCAAGATATAGAGCGAGAAAGCACAGAGAAAAAATCAACAGAGCAAATCTATCAAAACTCTTGATGTTATTATCCCCTTTTTGGTCAACTAGTGTAAAAAAGGTGATGAAAAACATGAGTGCTAAAATGTGAATATGATTCACTCTGATGCATCGCCCGAGGAACTGCCTGAATAAGTTTCTGATTCGGAGGTGTCTGGAACATCTTCCTCTTCAGCAGCAGCAGATCCTTCAAGACTGGCTTGGCACTGAGAAGAGGAGGCATATTGGGATCAACCTCATGAGTCTTGCGAGACAGAGGATTTTCTTCAGCAGGTTTTTCATTTGGTGATGTGGCTTCTGATTCATCGAGTAAGTTGCGCAGATGAAGCCGAAGTAAATTCGTTGTTGGTTCATGAGCTGGCAGAGGAGGAGTGATGCGATCTTGAAAATCTTCAGCAGTGAATCCTTGATCAATCTACTTTTCGAGTTCTTGAAGATGAGAGTGACTAAATTGCTTTTTGAGAAAAATTTCTGAAGCTACTTCATAAACGCTTCTTGTTTTCTGTTGTGATCATGTGCACAATTTTTATTCGGTTCTGAATAGCATTTAGTTCGGCAGCTAGGTTCTATTTCTCTTGACGATCTTCTGCCATATGCTTTAGGACTAGCTGCTGAGTGTGCATACTCACTTCAAGATGTGAAGGAGGCTGAGTGTTCGGCAGACGATCATTCTTGGGTAGCTTGGGTCCATTGAAAGTAGTATGAATGTATGATAATTAGGACTTGACACGGGAGCTTTTCCTGAAGAGAAATCTTCCATAACTTTCAGTAAATCACACACAGGAGGAATGAAGCTTTTCTGTCTGACTTTGGCAAGATATTCAGTCTTCATTGCATAGTCAATCACTTTCTGAATCTAGGGCGCATACACCTTGATGGTTTTTGGACACTGAGCTGAATCCATCACTATACGCAGAAACATGTCTTCAACATTGAATATGAACCCTTGAGAGATGGCGTGGATGGTGTTCCGAAGAACATCAGAGATAGCATTGTCAGTATTCATCCCAGCCAGGGACAGAGGGTGTATGTGAGGATGTGATATAACGTGTGATTGTCGAAAGTGAAGTGCTCAGGCAGAGGAGGACCATTATAGCCACGAATCTTATGTTCATCTATTGTGCATCGGAAATCTTCATCAGAGATTGCATCAATGTTATGAACCCGAATCTCAGTTTTGCCATGTTCAAACCGATGGAAATGAAAGTGTGGTACAAAGTCCATGGCAGAGCATTTGATACTTTGCCTTCAGCCATCCATTCAATAATCCACTTTGTGCTATTTGACGTCTCCAGAGATATATAATGTTGCATAAAACTAAAGAATAATCTCCCTGTTCCATGGGTGTTGATAGCCTAAGACATGCGAGAGACCAAAATCTTCGATGTCTTGCAGAATTTGATTGAAACAACCGATGTTCTTCATAGCAGCAAAGTCTGGGAACTCATGAGGGAAAAATTTCATGCTGTCATAAAGAATACATGAATAGTATATTGCCTGTTCCTGAGTCCAGAACCGAGGAGATTTAGACGTATTGGGCTTGCTGCAAGGACTCTCTCGAAAGAAAACCAAATGAGTATTTTTGCTGAACAGAGGCCCTTTGACACCAACGCCGATGGAAAACAATGGCAGTCACTCGCGAGGATAAGGGTACTTGAGTTCATATTCAACAGAAATCACTTCATCGCCATAGATGATCAAATCTGAATGATGAGCTGACGCAGATTTTGCTACAGAAGGATCAAAAGTTCTTCGTGTCGTGTCGAATGAGATTCTCAATGGAGAGGGATTTGTCACTTGTTCAGGAGCTGAGTCAGGCGCTGAATCTTTGTCAACCATTGGAGGTTATTGTGGAATTGCTTTAGATGTAGTTGGAGGAGCAGAGGGTGGAACCAAATCAGTTGGTTCAACGTGGACAGGAGAAACTTGTCGTTCAGACCGAGGAATTTCACCTTCTTCTGACACTTGGTGCTAAGAAAGATTTGCTTCAAGAGCTGGGGAGGCCACATGAACTGTTTCATTTGGCCTTGGCAAAGTTAATGCATTTGCAACTAGTTCATGAAGAGTTGAAGGAATTGCTTGTTCAGGAGAGGTTTCTTTCTGTGTATCAACTTCTGGAGGAGGAGCATTCTTGTTTGCATTCTTCTTCTTCTTCTTCTTTTGCTTCGATGGATCAATGTGTCCTTTGACCAGATCATTATAACTAGTTACTTTAGCTTGATGATCAAGGAAAATCTTGCGAATGATTTGATCCAGATCCGAATTTTCCCAACCTCCTGTGCCGAAGGACTTTCAGCTCCTTATTTACACCCGCATAAGATTCTTCAAGTTGCTTGATGACAAACTTGGACTTCATGTTTTTCATACGGTTGTCATGCTCCTTGAGTTGGCCAATGAGTTCATTGATCTCAACTGAATCATTTCTCATATCGTGGATTAGAACAAATGCTTGATAAATAACTTCAGAGGGAATTAGCAAAGATGCCACTTCTCTATCAAACAAATCTTCGGCAAATATGTCCAGTTGCTCCATGATGAATGTATGATTGAAGGAATGTGGTGCGGAAGAGACATCTTGAGGCTATGCAGAGGTCTGAGCAGTAGGAACAGTATGTGCCACATTTTGTTCGGACGGAGGCAACGATGCCAAAGGTTGAGTCAGTTTGGGAGCAAATTGTGCATCCATTTCTTTCATAGCATCAGTACTTGGAACCTTTTGTTTAGGAACAGGGCCTTTGATTTGTCTCACCTTATCTTTAGGAAGCTTTTCTTCTGGCTTAGTTGAGCCAACTCGGGCTTCAACCACCAAATCTTGCAAGTTTATTGCATCGGGATGAGGTTCTGTATTTACCTTGTCAACCAAGGTGACAGTGGTTGCAGGGGTCTTCCGCTTCAGCAGAATCTTCTTTGGAGGTGCCGTTGGGACTGCACTCGTGTGAAGATTAGGCAGAACAGTGGATGTGGTGATATTTACTTGTTCTGAGAGAATTGCATCAATTTCTTCTCAGGTGAGCGGAGGATCATCTTGATCCGAAGAATCACTTTCATGTTCAGCTGGCTTAGCAGGCCTTTTCCTCGGTGCACTCTTTTACTTCAGAGAAGCAGACTTTGGATCATGTTTTTTTTCCATTCAGCGTTCTACTTTTTCTTCAGCCTTTTTCTTCTCGATGCCTGACTTGATGAGGCAACGATTTTCCTCTTCTTTGGCCTGATCTTTTGCAGCCTTTTTGGCTCACTTTTCAGCATTCTTGACGCGCTTGGCCTTTTCTTCAGGATAAGAGTCTGGTGTCTTGGTGGACGACTCATCAGCATCAGGAGGAGGTGGAGGCCTTTGCCAGGGTTCACCTACCCGTATGATCCCAATCTCGCGACAGTCACCCCATGGTGATGGAAAGCAAAGTTCTTGGTGTACCAAGGATGAACCATCTTGTAGTTAAACCACTTCCTTACACAGTGACACTGAATCTTTTGCACACATCCTTTTCTATGAGTTGAATCTTCTCCTGGAACTATGTTATACTCATCATGAGAGACAAGCTGAGCTGTATTTTTGAGAGGTTGCCTTCCACCTTTCTTCTTCTTCGGAGCATCTACTTCTTGCTCATTTGCATTTTGTTCGGCTCTTTTTCTTTTGCTAGTGTACGGGCCTACTGCTGGGCCCTTTGCATTTGGTGCTTTTGATTCATCAGGTGTCCCCACGAAAGCCTCTTCATCGTCAGCCATACTGTGTACCTTAGCAGAATCTGCAACAGACTGCATTTACCTGTGAAGAAGAATAGGTATGAGGGAAAATGGGGACAGGGTCATGAATGCTCATAGCGAAAGTTTTCTCAAACAAAAACATTTTGAGGAAGAATCAGATATAGATTTTGAGAGATGTTTCGAAAGAATGAAACATATAGATCAAGCTAGTAGGTCTAAAGAAGATTACTAGACAGTGAGCTAGGCATATCATTCGAACGAAGCATAACACAAACCCTAGATCTGACAGATTTGGATGCGAGGAAAAACTACAAACCACATCCACACTAGGAAGATAAAAACTTAGATCTAAGATAAGCGGTAAAATCGGAGAAAATTAATCGCTGATGAACTTGAATCAAGAGAGATGGAAGTTCGAGTTCGAACCACACGTACCCTAACTCAGTGACATGCAGCAACTACGGCGACGCGGGGAAGAGGATGTCCTGCGCTGGCGGCGGAGGACTCCGGCGACCTCTTTTCGGCAGTTAAGCGGCGAAGGAGTCATCGGCGTCGAGCTCAAGGTGGAGCACTGCTGCAAGGGTTTCGGTGGAGAGAGGCAAGGAGAAGGAGTAAAAGTGAAAGAGGAGAGCGGCGTGGTTTATATAGGCGAATGGAAATAATGACACGCTGAGGTTTTTGATCGGATGGTCTCTAGACATAGACGATTGTGATTCAATGGATAGGATAGATTGGCAGTTGATGTGTTGCACGTGGCTACCGTCAAAGATCGTGGTCCTGACTTGGGCGGGAAATCCCCAATTTTGGACAGCTTTCGCAAATTAGATAAATGTTCAGACTGAATCTTAATTATGGTCAAGGACACCAAATAAGCTTCATTCAAGATAAAATCTGAGCAATTGTAATGGAACAACATAGACTAGAAGAGATAGATCAGAGGGAAAAAAGGGTCCTAGGCATTTCACTCAGGCAGAAACACAAGCACACGAGCAAATAGCTATGAGAGATATGCATTCGGACAGAAGATAAATCCATCGAGCGAAGAGAAAAACACGAAAGAAAATTGTGGTGGCGTAACCCACCATATAAGAACTGTATGACCCCGAGCGTCCCACAATTATCGTGGCCCCCGTTTAGTATAGTTCTTCATTAATGTATTCACTCTTAGAAAGAAACATTCACTTTGTCGAAAGTTTCAAACTCTGCGAGTGTTATGCACCCATTCATTCAAAGATGTGGAAGTGTTAGTACAGGTGCCGAGTCCAACTTACTGTATGTTTATGATATCCAGGATATTTAGCTCACAAGGTAACGCATAGAATCTTTTCTCATTGAGAGGCTTGGTGAAAATATCAGCAAGATTGTCTTCGGTCTTGACATGATTGATGATAATATCCTCCCGAGCAACATGATCATGAATAAAATGATGTCTGATGGCAATATGCTTTGTGTGAGAATGCTGCACAGGATTGTGTGCAATTTGATGGCACTCTGGTTATCACAATACAGAGGGATATGCTTGACCTTGATGCCACAATCCTTCAGTGTCTGCTTCATCCACAATAACTGAGTGCAACATGCACCAACAACAATATATTCGGCCTCAGCCATGGAAAGAGATACACAATTTTGCTTCCTTGAAGACCAACAGACAAAAGATCTAGTAAGGAAATGACATGTCCCCGAGGTAGATTTCCTATCAACCAAGTCACCAGCCCAATTTGAGTCTGAATAACCAAATCAAACCATGCTCCCTTAGGATACCATAAACCTAAGGTGGGAGTGTGAGCCAAATATCTCAGAATGCGCTTAACCGCTTGGTGATGTGATACTTTCGGTGCAGCTTGATAGCGGCACACATGCAAACACTCAACATGATGTTAGGTCTGGATGCACATAGATAAAGAAGAGATCCAATCATCGAATGACAGGCCTTCTGATCATAATCCTTACCATACACATATGCATCTAGCTTACCATTCGTGGGCATTGGAGTTTTATAGCCCTTCATTTTGGGATCTTGCATTTTAAACTTCTTCGGGCATTCTTTCAGATATTTCTCCTGAGATATGAAAATGTCATTTGCTTGTTGATGAATTTGCACTCCGAGAAAGAATTTGAGTTCACCCATCATGGACATTTGATATTTATTGGACATGATTTTCCCGAATTCTAAGCTGCAAGCATTGTCAGTATAGTTGAAGATAATATCATCCACATAGATTTGACAAACGAATAAATCATTATCAACAACAGGAGTGAAAAGTGTGGGATCTGTGGATCCTTGCTTGAACCCTTTGTCGAGCAAAAACTTCTTCAGGGTATCATACCAAGCTCGAGGGGCTTGCTTTAGCCCATATAAAGCTTTCTCAACCTAAAAACTTTGTTAGGAGACTCAGGGTGTTCAAAGACAGGTGGCTATCTAACATAAACTTCCACATCAATTTCACCATTGTGGAAAGCACTTTTCACATCCATTTGATACAGCAAGATATCATTGTAATTTTCATAATAAAGAAGAATGTGAATTGCCTCAAGGCGTGCAACATGAGCATATGTTTCACCGAAATCAATACCTTCTACCTGTGTGTACCCTTGAGCAACATGACATGCTTTGTTTCTCACTACAGTACCATTTTCATCTTGCTTATTGCGAAAAATCCATTTTGTGCCGATGATATTGTGCTTCTTGGGATTCCGTTTGTCAACCAGTTCCCATACATCATTTAATTAGAATTGCACCATCTCCTCTTGCATGGCATTCATCCAGTATGGATCATTCATGGCTTCTTCATACTTGGTAGGTTCTGCCAATGAAACAAAAGAGAAACTTCCACAGTAGTTAGCCAAATGAGTGCGCGAATGAGTTGTGGGTCGATAACCTGGATTCTCAATTTCGTCGAGAATTAATGAGGGATCAAGTTGATTTGCCACATGAGGATGAGCATTTTCTTTGTGATTATCATTATCATCAACACCAACATTTTAGTCATCATTTCCTTCAGGATTGCCATTTTGATCAACATTAGGATCTTGATTTCCATTTCCATTTGAAGGAGCATTTGCTTCGGCAGTGGCTTGACGAGTTCTGCTTCGATTCAAAGGGGAATCATCATCAGATAACTCAGGTGCATTTCCTTCAACAGGTTTCATGCTCCCCATGGCCATTTGTTGAATAGCATCCGATATCAGCGGTTCATCTATCACATTTGGCAGGTGCTCCTTATGAGAGCCGTTAGATTCATCAAACCACACATTTACCGTTTCCATAACTTTCATGTGGTGAGATTTATAGACTCAATATGTATGCGAGTTTGAGCCATAACCGAGATGAAAACCTTCATGTGCCTTAGGTGCAAACTTGGAGGAATGATTCATATCAAGAATGTAGCAAGCTACACCAAAAACATGTATATAAGAAACATCCGGTTTCTTTCCAGTAATAAGCTCATTGGAAGTTTTCTTAAGGAACTTGCGAAGATAAACACGGTTGATAACATGACAAGCAGTGTTAATAGCATCAGCCCAGAAGCGAATGGGAGTTTTATACTCACTAAGCATAGTTCTTGCCATTTCAATGAGAGTTCTGTTCTTTCGTTCAACAACTCCATTCTGTTGTGGAGTGTATGCAGCAGAGAACTCGTGAGTAATACCATGTTCATCGAGGAATTCAGCAATATGAGTATTTTTTTAACTCTGTTCCATTATCGCTTCTGACATGCTTAATTCGCACATCGTATTCATTCTGGGCCTTCTTAGCGAAGCTTTTGAAGATATATTGAGTACAAGTCTTGTCTTTGAGCCAAGTGTATCAAGAGAAATCATCAACAATAACCAGACCATAGTGACTACCACCGAAGCTTGCATAGTTTTGAGGACCGAATAAATCCATACGAAGAATTTCCAGAAGTCTTGTTGTGGTCATAACTGTCTTTTGATACGTCTCCAACGTATCTATAATTTTTGATTGCTCCATGCTACTTTATCTACTGTTTTGGACTATATTGGGCTTTATTTTCCACTTTTATATTACTTTTGGGACTAACCTACTAACCGGAGGCCCAGCCCAGAATTGCTGTTTTTTGCCTTTTTCAGTATTTCAAAGAAATAGAATATCAAACGGAGTCCAAACGGAATGAAACCTTCGGGATCGTGATTTTCCAACCGAACGTGATCCAGGAGACTTGGACCCTACTCCAAGCAGTGCCCGAGGAGGTCACGAGGGTGGAGGGCGCACCCCCTGGGCGCGCCGCCTACCTCGTGGGCCCCTTGGAGCTCCACCGACGTACTCCTTCCTCCTATATATACCTACATATCCACGAACGTTCAGAACGGGAGCCAAAAACCTAATTCCACCGCCGCAACCTTTTGTATCCACGAGATCCCATCTTGGGGCCTGTTCCGGAGCTCCGCCGGAGGGGGCATCCACCACGGAGGGCTTCTACATCATCACCATAGCCCCTCCGATGAAGTGTGAGCAGTTTACTTCAGACCTTCGGGTCCATAGCTAGTAGCTAGATGGCTTCTTCTCTCTTTTTGGATCTCAATACAATGTTCTCCCCCTCTCTCATGGAGATCTATTCGATGTAATCTTCTTTTTGCGGTTTGTTTGTTGAGACTGATGAATTGTGGGTTTATGATCCAGTATTATCTATGGAAAATATTTGATTCTTCTCTGAACTCTTTTATGTATGATTGAGTTATCTTTGCAAGTCTCTTTGAATTATCCTTTTTGGTTTGGCCAACTAGATTGGTAGTTCTTGCAATGGGAGAAGTGCTTAGCTTTGGGTTCAATCTTGCAGTGTCCTTACCCAGTGACAGAAGGGGCAGCAAGTCACGTATTGTATTGTTGCCATCGAGGATAACAAGATGTTTTTTTATCATATTGCATGAATTTATCCCTCTACATCATGTCATCTTGCTTACGGCGTTACTCTGTTTTTACTTAATACTCTAGATGCATGCTGGATAGCGGTAGATGAGTGGAGTAATAGTAGTAGATGCAGAATCATTTTGATCTACTTGTTTTGGACGTGATGCCTATATACATGATCATTGCCTAGATATACTCATAACTATGCTCAATTCTGTCAATTGCTCAACAGTAATTTTTTCACCCACCATATAATACTTATGCTCTTGAGAGAAGCCACTAGTGAAACCTATGGCCCTCAGGTCTATTCTCAACATATCAATCTATATCACTTTATTTACTTGCTTTGTTTTTACTTTGCCTTTTACTTTTTACTGTGCACCTATCTATCAAAAATACCAAAAATATTATCTCTATCAGATATCACTCTCGTAAGTGACCGTGAAGGGATTGACAACCCCTAAGCGTTGGTTGCGAGTTGCTATCGTTTTGTGTAGGTACGAGGGACTTGTGCGTGGTCTCCTACTGGATTGATACCTTGGTTCTCAAAAACTGAGGGAAATACTTACGCTACTTTGCTGCATCATCCTCTCCTCTTCGGGGAAATCCAACGCAGTGCTCAAGAGGTAGCAAGAAGAATTTCTGGCGCCGTTGCCGGGGAGGCTCACACAAGCAAGTCAACAATACCAAGTACCCATCGCAATCCCTATCTCTCGCATTACATTTGCCATTTGCCTCTCGTTTTCCTCTCCCCCACTTCACCCTTGCCGTTTTACTTGCCCTCTCTTTCCCAATCTCCTCCTCTCTTTCCCATTTGCCTTTTTCCCTTTGCCTTTCTGTCTACTTGTGTGTTGGATTACTTGTTGCCATGGCGCAAGATAATACCAAATTGTGTGATTTCTCGAATACCAATAATAATGATTTCCTTAGTACTCCGATTGCCCCTCTTAATAATGATGAGTCTTGTGAAATCAACGCCGCTTTGCTGAATCTTGTTATGAAAGATCAATTCGCCGACCTTCCTAGTGAAGATGCCGCTACTCATCTAAACAATTTTGTTGATTTGTGTGATATGCAAAAGAAGAAAGATACGCATAACAATATTGTCAAATTGAAATTATTTCCGTTTTCACTTAGAGATCGTGCTAAAGTTTGGTTTTCATCTTTGCCTAAAAATACTATTGATTCTTGGAACAAGTGCAAAGATGCTTTTATCTCTAAGTATTTTCCTCCCGCTAAGATTATCACTCTTAGGAATGATATTATGAATTTTAAACAACTTGATCATGAGCATGTTGCCCAGTCTTGGGAAAGAATGAAATTAATGCTTCACAATTGCCCTACTCATGGTTTGAATTTATGGATGATCATACACATTTTTTATGCCGGATTGAATTTTGCTTCTAGAAATCTTTTAGATTCGGCCACGGGAGGCAATTTTATGGAAATTACGTTAGGGGATGCTACCAAATTGCTTGATAATATTATGGCTAATTATTCTCAATGGCACACCGAAAGATCTTCTAGTAAGAAAGTGCATGCTATAGAAGAAATCAATGTTTTGAGTGAAAAGATGGATGAACTTATGAAGATGTTTACTCCTAAAAATACTCCTCTTGATCCCAATGATATGCCTTTATCTACTTTGCTTGAGTATAATAATGAATCTATGGATGTGAATTTTGTTGGTAGGAATAGTTTTGGAAACAACGCTTATAGAGGGGATTTTAATCCTAGGCCTTATCCTAGTAATCCTTCTAATAATTATGGAAATTCCTACAATAACTCTTATGGAAATTTTAATAAGATGCCCTCTGAATTTGAGAGTAGTGTTAAAGATTTTATGAATTCACAAAAGAATTTTAATGCTTTGCTTGAAGAGAAATTGCTTAAAGTTGATGATTTGGCTAGGAACGTTGATAGAATTTCTCTTGAAATTGATTCTTTAAAGCTTAGATCTATTCCTCCTAAGCATGATATCAATGAGTCTCTCAAAGCCATGATAATTTCCATTGATGAGTGCAAAGAAAGAACCGCTAGGATGCGTGCTTCCAAAGATGCCTTTATTAAAGCGTGTTCTTCCAATCCCTATGAAAATCAAGATGAAGATCTAAAAGTTATTGATATGTCCCCCATTAAATCTTGTTTTGCAATATGAATCTTGATGAATCTGAATATGATCTTCCTTTACCTAGAAGGCGTTCTAAGAATTCGGAGTTTCTAGATCTTGATGATGAAATTGATGAAAGTTGGATTGAAATAAGTAAAAACCGTGATGTTGCTAAACCCACTATTTTGGATCTCAAGGAATTTAATTATGAAAATTGCTCTTTGATTGGTTGTATTTCCTTGTTGCAATCCGTGCTAGATTCTCCTCATGCTTATAGTCAAAATAGAGCCTTTACCGAACACATTGTTGATGCCTTGATGCAATCTTATGAAGAAAAACTTGAGTTGAAAGTTTCTATCCTTAGAAAACTCTATGATGAGTGGGAACCTACTATTAAAATTAAAATTAAAGATTTTGAGTTTCATGCTTTGTGTGATTTGGGTGCTAGTGTTTCTACTATTCCCAAAACTTTATGTGATTTGCTAGATTTCCGTGTTTTTGATGATTTCTCTCTAAACTTGCATCTTGCAGATTCCACTATTAAAAAACCTATGGGAAGAATTAGTGATGTTCTTATTGTTGCAAATAGGAATTATGTGCTCGTAGATTTTATCGTTCTTGATATAGATTGCAATCCCTCATGTCCTATTTGAAAGATCGAGGATGTCGCCTAGAGGGGGGGGGGGTGAATAGGCGCTTTAAAATAATTATGGTTTAGGCTTGAACAAATGCGGAATAAACCTAGCGGTTAATTTGTCAAGCACAAAACCTACAACAACTAGGCTCACCTATGTGCACCAAAAAGTTATGCTAAGCAAGATAAGCAACTATGTGATAGCAAGATATATGACAAAGAACAATATGGCTATCACAAAGTAAAGTGCATAAGTAAAGGGGCTCGGGTAAGAGATAACCGAGGCACGCGGAGACGATGATGTATCCCGAAGTTCACACCCTTGCGGATGCTAATCTCCGTTTGGAGCGGTGTGGAGGCACAATGCTCCCCAAGAAGCCATTAGGGCCACCGTAATCTCCTCACGCCCTCGCACAATGCAAGATGCCGTGATTCCACTAAGGGACCCTTGAGGGCGGTCACCGAACCCGTACAAATGGCGACCCTTGGGGGCGGTCACTGAACCCGTACACTTTGGCAACCCTTGGGGGCGGTCACCGGTACCCGTCAAATTGCTCGGGGCGATCTCCACAACCTAATTGGAGACCCCGACGCTTGCCCGGAGCTTTACACCATAATGATTGAGCTCCGAACACCACCAACCGTCTAGGGCGCCCAAGCACCCAAGAGGAACAAGCTCAAGGGCACCAAGCACCCAAGAGTAATAAGCTTCTCAACTTGTAACTTCCACGTATCACCGTGGAGAAATCAAACCGATGCACCAAATGCAATGGCAAGGGCACACGGAGTGCCCAAGTCCTTCTCTCTTAAATCCCACCGAAGCAACTAATGCTAGGGAGGAAAATGAGAGGAAGAACAAGAAGGAGAACACCAAGAACTCCAAGAACTAGATCCAAAGGGTTCCCCTCACATAGAGGAGAAAGTGATTGGTGGAAATGTGGATCTAGATCTCCTCTCTCTTTTCCCTCAAAAACTAGCAAGAATCCATGGAGGGATTGAGAGTTAGCAAGCTCGAAGAAGGTCAACAATGGGGGAAGAACACGAGCTCAAAGGATAAGGTTGAATGGGGAAGAAGACCCCATTTTATAGGAGCTCCCGAATCCAACCGTTATGCTCACAGCCCGCACAGAGCGGTACTACCGCTCCAAGGAGCGGTACTACCGCTAGGGCGGTAGAACCCCTTCGAAACACAACAGCGAGGAGGCAAAAAGGCCAAAAGAACCTTCGGAGCGGTAGTACCGCTCGTCCTCACGGTACTACCGCTCGACCTCACGGTACTACCGCAAATGGTAGCGGTACTACTGCTTGCGAGCGGTACTAAAAAAATACTTCTGTGCCTACTTCCGCTGAGCAAAACACGAGATTTTGGTCCGGAGCGGTGCTACCGCTTAGGAGCCGCGGTAGTACTGCTCTGGGGCGGTACTACCGCTCAGGAGCCGCGGTAGTACTGCTCTGGAGCGGTAGTAAAAAATTACATCCGCTCTAGTCGCGGTAGTACCGCTGCAGCCTTTACCAAAACAACCACAACTTTTGCAAACGGACTCTGAATTCAACGAAACCAAGTTTGTTGGAAAGCTAACGACATGGGCTAACACAATATTGATAGAAATATCAAGAATAAGCAAATGAGAAAAGTCCCAAAGGAAAATGGTGAGAACCCTTCCTCGGAAAAGACCGGTAAAACCTCCAACACCGAAAACATCATAGAAGACGCATGTGAACTCCGTTTTCGATGAACTCAAGCTTGTCATCAAGATGACCATAAGCTCTAAGACTCACAGAGAGAACCAAACAAGAACCAAGAAACATGATGCAAAGATGCAAGGGTTTGAGCTCTCTACTAACGATACGATTAAGCTACCAACTTGAGAGCCCCCCTTGATAGTACGACAAACGATCATATAACCCGGTCTCCCTACTACCACCATGAGACCGGTAAAATAGAAAACCTATCAAGGGCAAACCTTTGCCTTGCACATGGTCCACTTGAGCTATATGATGACGATCTTGACTCCCTCAAGATGGACCACCTTTCTTGATTGCGTTGGCTCGATGAAGACTAGATGATTGCTCCCCCATAGTCCACTATGGGTGAGCCACTCTTCGTCTCATCTTCACAAGTCCATTGACACCACAATGGATGGCAAGATTCAAGCACTAGATCTCTTCATGATGCTCCACTTGAACTTGCACAGGGCAATCTTGATGACGATCACCACTTGATGTCATCCTTTCCATGGGTTGTATGATATCTTCCTCTTGATGCAAGCCCATGGATACGTAGCTAACCCCACATAGAACTCTCACATAGACCATGGGTTAGTACACAAAGTGCAATGGACAATGCTTACCATACCATGGGATCACTTGATCCCTCTCGGTACATCTTCTACGCTTTGTGAGTTGATCAACTTGATTCACTATTGACTTAGTCTTGATCAACCTTAAATCTTTGCAACTCTCTTCATTTGGATGATGTATTGAAGGTAAACATGAATGATCACACAACCTTCTTCTTCAAGACATGCTTGCAATAAGCTCAACACTCGCATGACCAATCTTTGGATAATTCCTTAATAGCACCTTGGTCAACTCATAAACTCCTTGAAACCAACACATGGACTTCAAGAAAATCCTATGGACAAATCCTTCAAATATAACTCAAGACAACCATTAGTCCATAGAGATTGTCATCAATTACCAAAACCAAACATGGGGGCACCGCATGTTCTTTCAATCTCCCCCATTTTGGTAATTGATGACAATCACTTTCAAGAGAGTTTATATAAGGAATTATGCTTCACTATGCAATGCAACAACCAATAGTGCATGCGTATGAGATGCAAATGCTAAGGAACAAAACCAAAGCAAGAGGAGATAACTCTCTAAACTTCTCCACAAAACTCTGTGAAACTTCTCCCCCATTGGCATCGATTGCCAAAATGGGCGAAAAGCTAAGAAGACCAATATAAATTGTGGTCCTCCATAAATTGTGTATTTCTCAACAAGAGAGTGGAATGCAATACACATATCCAACGGTTAATACTTGGAGGAACACAAACTATATTGAGGCCCAAAGATTGCAAAAGAATGATATGCCACAAAGACACAACAAAGAGAGAAACAAGCAATCAAGCAATCAAAAGATACCAATTGAAGCAAGCAATCAAAGGATATCAATTGAACCAACTAGACCAAAGATCCTATGAGCCACATGAATGAAGGATATTATGATATGAGACGAGGAGTGTTCTAAAGAAACTAGAGAAGCTCCCCATGATTTGTGCACAAAAAAGAATGTTTTCTAATTGGATACAAAGTGCACAAAATAGGATCATAGCTCCCCCAAAATCAATAGAAACTTACAACAAGTGCAAGTGAGCATATAGGAAACAAAGCCTAGTACTTGCAACAAACACATGGTTGAGCAACAAGTAAAAGAGGCAACTTAAGAATGGGCTCAACCAAAATGATGTGTGTGAGTCATGGCGAAGCACTTGAGAAGACTAAAATTAGGATGAGCATTAAGCATCAACATAGTCTTGAAAGAATGAGTCACACGGTGCAAGGCCTGTCATTCCCACACACAACTAGCAAATGGGTTCACAAGCTTACTAATAAGCATATAAAGAACTTATGCTTGTGACAACCCGTGGTGAAGATAGAAGATGAAAGCCTCATCAGGACGAGGGATGCCAATTAAGATGGCAAAAGCCTCGTAACGATAAGCATGAGGAAAATAATCTTCACCACACAAGAGTGCATCAAGATGCAACGATAGAGGACACACACTCAAGGCAAAAGCTTTCACGGAGCCACCAAAGAAATAACATAAGAAAGACAAGGTGGACGTGAAAGAAAGGATATCAACTAGAGATGTAATTTCTCTCAAGTGTATAAGGTTCTATGTAGACGAAATCATGATGATATATATATCTACAAAGAAGAATGTACACCTGAAATAGTTACAACACGAAGGAACAATATATCCACAAGAAAGTCATAAATATACCAATAAGATATTTGCTTGAAAGCATAGCACTTGGATAAATATGGTCTTATTGTATATAAATGAAGTCCAAACAGACATCCATCAAGGGCATCACAACTAGCAACAAGAGATCATCGTTGGGATGCTTTGAGAAAGGAAACAAGTATCACAAGATATGAAATGAAAATCATGCCAAGATGCAACCTACACAAGGTTGAATGCAAGAGGAGAAAGCATGAATAGATACTTGTTACCGAGATATCATTGGAAGGATGTAGTAGATACCAATTGAAGGTAGATAGTAGTTCATTGATCATCCTAGCTTGACTCCAATATGCACATGGTGACACCTTCCTTGTGAGTGAGCCGAGCATCCAATGCATCTCCAAATGTTCCTAGAAGAACAACACAAACTAAACGGTACCCAAACTCATCGGGACCAAATAGTTAGAAACACCAATACATAGGACAAACTCCAATATGTGCATATAGATATGAAAATGAATTTCATGCACATCTCATCCAAATTGAGACTAGGTGGAGTTTCCCCTATATATTGAGTCAAAGAAAGAAAGCATGCCAAATGAAATACATGAAGTAAACATGCATGCTCAAGACTTTCAAAACCCGAAACCAAAAGACAAATAAATGCCAAGTGAAAAGGATACCAAATGGAGAAATCATCACTTGGAAGATATCATTAAAGATACATCAAGGAATGAGATATCCATTGATACACACTAAACTAAAGATGTCAAACTCCCAAAGAGAGGATGGTTCCAAACATACCAAGCTCTCAACAAAGTTTCATGATGGCACAAAGTACCAAAAAGAAATGGCTTGCCTTCCACCAAAACACACTTGATAAGGATCACAAGAAGAGTGAAGAAAATAGAATAGCTCCCCCACGAGTTGTGCATCATATAGGATTTGTATTTGAATACAAAATGCACAAGGTGGGATCACTGCTTTCACTATATCTAGAAAACACTAGACAAGAACAAGAAATAAACAAGATCCACAAGTGGTATGGAAGACAACGGGAGTTAACACAAACCTTGGCAAGAGAAAAAGGCAAATAAACAAAAACCAATGTAAAGATGATCAATTAAATTCTACCACACATAAGTGACTACCAATTGTCAAAAGACAAGAAGTAGATGGAAAGAATTCTCGGTGGTAGATAACAAGGATATCCAACATCATCTTCACACCACACACAAGCAAATTGCAACTTGTAGAGCTAACATGCCACCTAGGAACAAGATATTTACAATATCAATTATAGGTGACAATATCTCAAATGTACACATTTTCTAGGCTTGTAATATGCACTTAGCATATTACTCCCCCATAATGTGATACCAATAAGAACTAAACAAGAGGCAATAAGAGGATCCAACACGAGATAATCAATGGAATTTTTAGAATTTGAATTTCTCATGAGAGATATACCACCTAGAGACTAGATAATCTTGTAATATCAATACTAGATGGTATCCCTCATGTACACACATTTATAGGATTGTGAGGTGCACAAAGCACATCACTCCCCCAAAATGGGATGTTCCATTGATCTCTCACACGAGCCAACTAGGATACAAACAGGAAGCAAAAAGGCTCAATGCACGATGCACACGTACATGATGTGCAAACCAACACACACATACTTGATTGCTCAAGATAAGCAAGTTGGAAGCGCAACATATACAAACACATGCAAGGAACAAAACCAAAACATGCAAGGGGGCAAGTAACTTTCAAGGTAAACAATTTAAGTACAAGTTACCACAAGGAGGCACATTGGATATAAGATAGAACTTGATAATCCAATTGACTTGGCTTGAGACAAAGAGAATGATGAAGTCCCCTTAATTCTTCATAATGTAGCCAAGTCTCCAATGCCCTCCGACAACACCTATTGATCAAGTTTGAGCTTGTTGGTCCCCAACCAAGTTGGGTCCTAAGAGGTTAGTCACAATAGGTTTGGCTACCCAAATGGTTCTTTGCTTGACACCACTTTGAGTACCAACAAACTTGGCAAACACATTGCCAACCTTATCCTTACCAAGAGAATAGATATCATCAATAATAATTGGGTTGGATAAGTTACCACTAGTGCATGAAGAAGCGATGTGACCTTTCTCACGACATAAGTAGCAACGTCTACTCTTCACTTTCTTCGCACTTGATTTCTCAACTTGAGAAGCATTAACTTGAGTCTTATTGGGAAGAGGCCTTTCTTCAACTTGATGTTGAGCATGAGATTGAACTTGTGCCCTCTTCCCTTGTTGCTTGACACTAATAGCCTTCTTCTTCAATGGGCAAGATCTAACATGATGCCCTTCAACTTTGCACTTGAAGCAAACAATCTTGGCCGAATTCTTGACTTGTTCTTGGCTCTTCTTCTTGTTCAACTTGGACTTCTTCTTCTTGTTGGAGTTGAATCCAAGTCCACCTTTGTCATTGGGGGATTTTTGCACACTCAAGATATTGTTGAGTGTGGCCTTCCCTTCATGACACTTTTCCAAGTCTTTCTTCAAAGAAGTGACTTGGGCCTTGAGCTCTTTGATTTCCTCTACATGGTTAGTCTCAACACAAGTACTAGAGGAAGTATAAGCTTCATCGTTAGAGCAACAAGGCAAGGAAAGCAATTCATCACAAGATGTACCAACATTGTGAGTAGATGAATTACAAGGACTAGCACATGGCAATATACTATTTTGACTAGAAGTAGTGCTAGTATCCACATGAGGCTCACTAGATGTTACCTTAGCAATCATGGCCTCATGAGCTATCTTTAGCACACTATGGGATACTAGAAGATCATCATGAGACCTTGAGAGCTTTTCATGACTTTCTTCAATTTCCCATAATTGCAAGATAGCACCTCAAGTTGAGCCCGTAGCTCAACATTCTCCTTCAAAATGGATGCTTCACAAGTAATAGAATTAGTAGCACAAGCGTCATCATTAACAACAAGAGGAGAAGGCAACTTGGCAAGCTCTGTTAAATAAGAAGCTTCAAGTTGAGCATGAGACTCGGTGAGTTTGATGAGCTCACCCTTGATGACCCTTGAGCCATTTTCGAGGTGCTCAAAATCCTCAAGGAGTCTAGCATGAGCAACTTCAAGCTTAGCATTTTTAGTTTCAAAAACATTGGCCACCTTAAGAGCTCTATCAGTAGATTCCTTCACTTTAGACAATTCTAGAGCAAAAGTCTCCTCAAGAGATTCCTTGGTGGTTTGTTCAAGTTCAAGAGCTTGAGAGAGGTCCGCAATCTCATTAGCGTAATCACGCCCATGACCTTCCATTTTATCAATGGTGGCCTCATGCTCCTCTAGATGAGATTCCAACTCCTCAATGTATTTCTTGCCATCAATGGCAATGGACATTATTTCCATGAAGTTGGAACGAGCAATTTTATTTTTATGAAGAGCTTTAAAAATCATTTCCCCCTTAGTTTTTAAGGAGGCAACATTATCATTCTCTTCATCATTATCCTCATCATCATTAGCATCAACATCATCATCAAGAGACATATTGGGGTACAAAGTAGGAGATACCTTTGACGCCTTAGCCATAAGGCAAAAAGCAATAGATGATGATGTAGGATCCCTTGAGGCACCATTAAACACCACATCTTGTTCCATGGAGTGTTCGGTTTCCACTACATTGTTAGCACAACAATTCGAGGAAATAGATGCATTTTTATCATGGCAACAAGACATAGCAAGCATATCATCATGAGATTTAGTCAAGCAATTTCTACATGATATGCAAGGACTATAAACACAAGCATGTGAAACATTTGGAGTGCTCGAAGTGTTAAAGCCCAAAGAAGGAGCATTGCAATAATATAGTGATGAAGGATCATCCACAATAAGCATACTATCATCATTGCAATGACCAACACTACTCACCATGCCATTACCTTGTGGCAAACCACATGTAGGTGAAGTAGAAGAAGTTGAGAAGACTATACGACCGGAGGTGGAGGGAGAACAATCATCCCCACAAATCTTGGACACACCATATTTATCTTGAAGCTTCGTCCACAACTCATGAGCATCTCGGAATGGCATGAGTTGAAATATAACTACATTGCTCAAAGCATCGAAAAGCACATTAGAAGCTTGAGCATTGAGATAAGAGTTTTTCTCATCCTCTAAAGATAATCTTTGGGGATCCTTTGGAGGAGAAAAACCCATATCTACAATTCGCTCTAAATTTGGGTCCATGACCCTAAAGAGAATAAGCATGCGAATTACCCAAACATCAAAATTTGTGCCATCGAAACTAAGAGTGTCAGAGAATCCTAATCCCTTAGTCGACATCTTTACTCTCTAGGCAGTAAAGCCTAATAAAGAGAGACGAGGCTCTGATACCAATTGAAAGATTGAGGATGTCGCCTAGAGGGGGGGGGGTGAATAGGCGCTTTAAAATAATTATGGTTTAGGCTTGAACAAATGCGGAATAAACCTAGCGGTTAATTTGTCAAGCACAAAACCTACAACAACTAGGCTCACCTATGTGCACCAACAACTTATGCTAAGCAAGATAAGCAACTATGTGATAGCAAGATATATGACAAAGAACAATATGGCTATCACAAAGTAAAGTGCATAAGTAAAGGGGCTCGGGTAAGAGATAACAAAGGCACGCGGAGACGATGATGTATCCCGAAGTTCACACCCTTGCGGATGCTAATCTCCGTTTGGAGCGGTGTGGAGGCACAATGCTCCCCAAGAAGCCACTAGAGCCACCGTAATCTCCTCACGCCCTCGCACAATGCAAGATGCCGTGATTCCACTAAGGGACCCTTGAGGGCGGTCACCGAACCCGTACAAATGGCGACCCTTGGGGGCGGTCATCGAACCCGTACACTTTGGCAACCCTTGGGGGCAGTCACCGGTAACCGTCAAATTGCTCGGGGCGATCTCCACAACCTAATTGGAGACCCCGACGCTTGCCCGGAGCTTTACACCACAATGATTGAGCTCCGAACACCACCAACCGTCTAGGGCGCCCAAGCACCCAAGAGGAACAAGCTCAAGGGCACCAAGCACCCAAGAGTAATAAGCTTCTCAACTTGTAACTTCCACGTATCACCGTGGAGAACTCAAACCGATGCACCAAATGCAATGGCAAGGGCACACGGAGTGCCCAAGTCCTTCTCTCTCAAATCCCACCGAAGCAACTAATGCTAGGGAGGAAAATGAGAGGAAGAACAAGAAGGAGAACACCAAGAACTCCAAGAACTAGATCCAAGGGGTTCCCCTCACATAGAGGAGAAAGTGATTGGTGGAAATGTGGATCTAGATCTCCTCTCTCTTTTCCCTCAAAAACTAGCAAGAATCCATGGAGGGATTGAGAGTTAGCAAGCTCGAAGAAGGTCAACAATGGGGGAAGAACACGAGCTCAAAGGATAAGGTTGAATGGGGAAGAAGACCCCCTTTTATAGGAGCTCCCGAATCCAACCGTTATGCTCACAACCCGCACAGAGCGGTACTACCGCTCCAAGGAGCGGTACTACCGCTCCAAGGAGCGGTACCATAGGGCGGTAGAACCCCTTCGAAACACAACAGCGAGGAGGCAAAAAGGCCAAAAGAACCTTCGGAGCGGTAGTACCGCTCGTGCTCACGGTACTACTGCTCGACCTCACGGTACTACCGCAAATGGTAGCGGTACTACTGCTTGCGAGCGGTACTAAAAAAATACTTCTGTGCCTACTTCCGCTGAGCAAAACACGAGATTTTGGTCCGGAGCGGTACTACCGCATAGGATCCGCGGTAGTACTGCTCTCGGGCGGTACTACCGCTCAGGAGCCGCGGTAGTACTGCTCTGGAGCGGTAGTAAAAAATTACATCCGCTCTAGTCGCGGTAGTACCGCTGCAGCCTTTACCAAAACAACCACAACTTTTGCAAACAGACTCTGAATTCAACGAAACCAAGTTTGTTGGAAAGCTAACGACATGGGCTAACACAATATTGATAGAAATATCAAGAGTAAGCAAATGAGAAAAGTCCCAAAGGAAAATGGTGATAACCCTTCCTCGGAAAAGACCGGTAAAACCTCCAACACCGAAAACATCATAGAAGACGCATGTGAACTCCGTTTTCGATGAACTCAAGCTTGTCATCAAGATGACTATAAGCTCTAAGACTCACAAAGAGAACCAAACAAGAACCAAGAAACATGATGCAAGGATGCAAGGGTTTGAGCTCTCTACTAACGATACGATCAAGCTACCAACTTGAGAGCCCCCCTTGATAGTACGGCAAACGATCATATAACCCGGTCTCCCTACTACCACCATGAGACCGGTAAAATAGAAAACCTATCAAGGGAAAACCTTTGCCTTGCACATGGTCCACTTGAGCTAGATGATGATGATCTTGACTCCCTCAAGATGGACCACCTTTCTTGATTGCGTTGGCTCGATGAAGACTAGATGATTGCTCCCCCATAGTCCACTATGGGTGTCACGCCCAATATGCGACCCTATCCAAAAGGAACTCGAAGGTCCCACCAAGGATAGACCCGCATATTGAAACGCTTTTGCAAGGTGGATATAATTACATCAACATTACATAATAGATGCGGATACATACATAAGACATACAATGCCACATGAATACAACATCACCATACATCAGAGCATCATCCGACTACGGATGGAACACAAACAGAAACTCAAATGACATCCACCCTGCTAGCCCAGGCTGCCGACCTGGAACCTATCCCCTGATCGAAGAAGCAGAAGAGAACTCAACGCAAGCAAGCATCGCTCTCGCGTCATGATCACCGCAAAACCTGTACCTGCAACTGTTGTTGTAGTAATCTGTGAGCCATGAGGACTCAGCAATCCCATTACCATGGGTATCAAGACTAGCAAAGCTTAAAGGGAAAGGAAGGGGTAAAGTGGTGAGGCTGCAGCAGCGGCTAAGCATATATGGTGGCTAACATACGCAAATAAGAGCGAGAAGAGAGCAAATGGAACGGTCGTGAACTAGTAATGATCAAGAAGTGATCCTGAACTCCTACTTACGTCAAACATAACCCAGAAACCGTGTTCACTTCCCGGACTCCGCCGAGAAGAGACCATCACGGCTACACACACGGTTGATGCGTTTTAATTCGGATCTGGTGTCAAGTTGTCTACAACCGGACATTAACAAATTCACATCTGCCTATAACCGCAGGCACGGCTTTCGAAAGATTATACCCTGCAGGGGTGTCCCAACTTAGCCCATGACAAGCTCTCGCGATCAACGAAGGAATATACCTTCTCCCAGGAAGACCCGATCAGACTCGGAATCCCGGTTTACAAGACATTTCGACAATGGTAAAACAAGACCAGCAAAGCCTCCCGCTGTGCCGACAAATCCCGATAGGAGCTGCACATATCTCGTTCTCAGGGCACACCGGATGAGCCAGACATCGGGTTGGCATAGACCCTGGTTGCCCAGGGGGCGCCGGACATCGCTCGGTTCGGACCAACACTTAGACAAGCACTGGCCCGGGGGGGCTAAAATAAATATGACCCTCGGGTTGGCCGACCCAAGGGAAAGGGATAGGTGGTGGTGAGGCAAATGGTAAAACCAAGGTTGGGCCTTGCTGGAGGAGTTTTATTCAAAGCGAACTGTCAAGGGGGTCCCATAAATCACCCGACCGCGTAAGGAACGCAAAATCCGGGAACATAACACCGGTATGACGGAAACTAGGGGTGGCAAGAGTGGAACAAAACACCAGGCAAAAGGCCAAGTCTTCCACCCTTTACCAAGTATATAGATGCATTAATAATATAGGAGATATTGTGATATCCCAACCAAAATCCTGTCCACCATGGAGAAATCTTCAACTTCACCTGCAACTAGCAACGCTATAAGAGGGGCTGAGCAAAGCGGTAACATAGCCAAACAACGGTTTGCGTAGGAAAGGTGTCAAAGGTTAGAGGTTCATGGCAATATGGGATGGCTTGATAAACAGGTAATAGGTAGCGCAGCATAGTGATAGAACGAAGCAACTAGCATAGCAATGATAGTAGTGAGATCCAGGGTAGCGGTCATCTTGCCTGAAATCCCGCAAGGAAGAAGAACGAGTCCATGAAGAAGATGAACGGATGAAGTCGAACCAAACATAGACGAACGAATCCTCACGATCGCAACGAAACAGGAACTATTGAAAAGAAGCACACAACATGGGTAAACACACCACACATGAACATGACATGATGCACGAACAAGCATGATGCATGACCAAGCTACATGAAGCTACTCATGGCAAGAGATGATGCAAACAAGAGCAACACATCAAAGCAAGTTTAAATGAGGCCGGGAACAACATATAATAATTCCAGTAAGTCCTCATATGCAAATTTCGAAATTGGTCCAGATCTGAATAAACCTTATGTTCAAATTGTTAAACATCAAGTTAAGATGCACAAGGATGATCTACACGAGATTCTAGTCAAGTTACATATGAAGTTCATTTAGTTCGGAGCTACGGCCTAGAAGATATGAGCAAAACAAGTTAAACATGGCATTGATGCAAAATGCACCCGAACATCAAGCAAACACCTCAAAACATGGATGCAACATGATAATATGAAACTACATGCAAATCTAAGCAAGTTTCATATAGAGCACACTCAAAACGGAGCAACGGTTCAACACACACACACAATACAAGTTATAAGGACAAGCTGCCCAAAACAGCAACTAGGCATATTGCAAGCATCTAAACAACAAGCTACAACACCCCAACATAGAAACAAAAGACATGGACATGATGTACAGGTAAAGCATAACAAAACATGAACACTGAGCTATCTTCAGAAATCACTAGAACATGCTCAAACACACATGGTAAGATTGCAAGTTATAACAATTCCAGATTTTGCAGAAAATAACATCACGATGCACTGTTTAGAGCTATCAAACAACATATTACATGAACTTATCATGGCAAACAAAGGCATGACATGAATCTACTAATTGCATAGATCAAAAGTCCCTTACTGACCATAAGCCAAAAAGGATCAAAAAATATGATGGCACCCACGTAAACATAGCAAGTTATAAAACAGATTCAAACATGGCAGGAACATAATTATGAAGGCATGTAGATGAGCTTGTGCAACTCACTACAGAGCATGACATGGCATGGCAAGGCAGCCAACAGTAAGAAGGCATGTTTGTGAAGCTAAGAATGGCAATAGCAAGGTCATAGGGTGCATGGATCACTAGCAAAACACATGGGAACAACTGAACATAATGTTAACAGGCTGACAGCAACATTTTCAAGCAACTTTGGAGCAAGATATGAACAAGCTACAGCAAGCTATAAATGCAACCAGGGGTATGGATGGATAGATGATGACATGTAGATCAAAACATGTTTATAGAACATCTCCAGATTATGCATAGAATGATTGTTAGCAACATGTTTACATAGCATCACGAAATGACAGATTCAGCCTAGCAAAACAGCAACATCATGAACACTACTTAACAAGCTCGATACACTCACCACAAGTCATTGCATGACAAGATAAGCATAGCATCATCAAGAAGACATGTTTGTGTAACAAACCAAGTCAAGAACAAGTCCATAGCATGCAAGGATCAACTACAACAAGCTCGGCCAAATTGACTAACATGTAAACAATCTGCCAGGAAACATTTTGAAGCAAAAGTAGAGCACGAAAATGATAGGCTAGACTACTCCATAATTGAAACAAAGGGCATGAATGGATAGAAAATAACCTATTGTTCAAAACACCCTTACTGAAGTATCTCTAAATATGCATGGATCTCTCTGTAGCATCATGTTTACATGTCATCAAAATTACAGCAGTACAGGGACTAAAATCAGCAACATCATGATGCCTAGTTTACATGCTTGTGCTAGTCACCACATTGATCACAAAAATACATGGTAAGCACCTCTGTAAAGAAGACATAGCATAGTTCAAAACACATTTAGACATCAACCTCATAGGATGCACACATCAATCATGGCAAAAATGACAAAAGAGCTCGTTCTGTTAACAAACAGCAGAAAACATCATGAAGCACTCTTACGATGATGATTCAGGCACCTAAATGACCTCAAATGAATATGATGCAATGGAATGAAATGATTTACTCGTTGGGGCGAACAATTTGACATATTACACGCACGAAACAGAGCTACGGATGCAGAGATATAGCATGACGAACATGACATGAAAATTACACAGAAACGGGGACTTAGTGGATTTCGGGGTCAACCTCAAACGGGTCTGGATCTGGATCCGACCGGGTACTGTAGCAGCTCGAGGACGAGGTCGCCGGAAAAGGAGGTCGCGGTGGCTGGAGAAGAGGAGGACGACCGGGGACGAGGCTGCGCCGGCGAGGGGGCGCCGGATCCGGCCGGGGCTCGGTCGGCCGGCGCGGTCCCGCGGCGAAGGGCGGCGAAGG